>NC_041385.1:45116158-45193463 GCF_002162155.2 Triticum dicoccoides
TCATGGCAATTATAGCAGTAGTGCGGTTTGTGGTGGACGCACTACTGCTATTTTCCTGTCAGTAGCGCGTTTTGCTAACATGCGCTGCTGCTAAATAGCAGTAGCGTGGTATTTTGGGGAGCGCTGCTGGTAAGATTTTGTGTATAGGCTTTTCCCTAGTAGTGAGTGCAAGTCAAGAAGCAGTCGAGGCAGCCACGAGGGTGGGGGGTGCGCCCACCCCTACAGGGCGTGCCGCGCTCTCTCGTGGGCCCCTCGGGCGGCCACCGACGTACTTCTTCCTCCTATATGAGCCTACATACCCCAAAAACATCCAGGGAGCCACCGAAGAAATATTTCCACCACCGTAACCTTCTATATCCGCGAGATCCCATCTTGGAGCCGTCGTCGGTGTTCTACCGGAGGGGGAATCCACCATGGAGGGCTTCTACATCAATACCATAGCCCCTCCAATGAGTTGTGAGTAGTTTACCATAGACCTTTGGGTCCATAGTTATTAGCTAGATGGCTTCTTCTCTCTTTTTGGATCTCAATACAATGTTCTCCCCCTCTCTCGTGGAGATCTATTCGATGTAATCTCCTTTTGCGGTGTGTTTGTCGAGATCCGATGAATTGTGGGTTTATGATCAAGTTTATCTATGAATAATATTTGAATCTTCTCTGAATTCTTTTATGTATGATTGAGTTATCTTGGCAAGTATCTTCGAATTATCGGTTTGGTTTGGCCTACTAGATTGATCCTTCTTGCCATGGGAGAAGTGCTTAGCTTTGGGTTCAATCTTGCGGTGTCCTTACCCAGTGACAGAAAGGGTTTCAAGGCACGTATTGTATTGTTGCCATCGAGGATAAAAAGATGGGGTTTATATCATATTTCTTAAGTTTTTCCCTCTACATCATGTCATCTTTCTTAATGCGTTACTCTGTTCTTATGAACTTAATACTCTAGATGCATGCTGGATAGCGGTCGATGTGTGGAGTAATAGTAGTAGATGCAGGCAGGAGTCGGTCTACTTGTTGCGGACGTGATGCCTATATACATGATCATGCCTAGATAATCTCATAATTGTTCGCTTTTCTATCAATTACTCGACAATAATTTGTTCACCCACCGTAATACTTATGCTATCTTGAGAGAAGCCTCTAGTGAAACCTATGGCCCCCGGGTCTATCTTTTATCATATAAGTTTCCAATCTACTTTTATTTGCATCTTTATTTTCTGCATCTATATTATAAAATACCAAAAATATATTTATCTTATCATATTATCTCTATCAGATCTCACTTTCGCAAGTGGCCGTGAAGGGATTGAAACCCCTTTATCGCATTCGTTGCGAGTTCTTTGTTTGTTTGTATAGGTTCGTGGGACTTGTGAGGAGCCTCCTACTGGATTGATACCTTGGTTCTCAAAAACTGACGGAAATACTTATGCTATTGTGCTGCATCACCCTTTCCTCTTCAAGGAAAACCAACGCAAGCTCAAGACGTAGCAGTAGCCAACCAAATTTTTCCTGAGCCTTTTTCATGTTGTGCCATCGACAACAGCTGTGCACGGTGGTTGGAAAGATGCTCTCTATTGACTGCTTCATGCACCATCCTGATCAGTTATGATGTTATCAGGAGGTTTTCCATCCATAGCCTCTAGGAATGCTCAGAAGACCCAATCAAACATCGATGCGAACTCCTGCCTCACAAACGTGCAACCCAGCAGAAAGATTGGCCATGTCGGTTTATTCCGATGAAGGGAGCGAACAACATATTGTACATGTTGGTCATGTAGGTGGTGTCAAACGATATGCAATCGTGGTACGCCTCCACATAAGCTTTTCGAGCTATGCCATCCACCCAAAATATATTCACAACTCTGTCCTCTTCATCATATTTTACCTTATAGAAGAAGTCTAGATCGGTTTTCTGTATATCCTTGAAGTGCGCAATTGTCTCAATCATGTCACTCTCCTTTGTGTCATCTCTAGAGAAACTTGTACACAGATTTTTTATTGCCTTTGGTCCAAATGGCACCATCATCTCATATCCATAGAACTCTGCCATTATATGCATCATACGTCCTACATAATACAAATAGAAATAATATATCTTTTTTCTAGTCGCACGAATGCACACATCCAGTTGCATGGTAATAGGACATCACTAGTAGAAAAAGGGTCAAACGTGAAGCACATTAGTGCCGGTTTGTATTAGAGCCGGCACAAATGTATACATTAGTGCCGGTAACAACGGCTAGCCGGGCCGCTCTCATTAGTACCGGTTCGTGGCTAACATTTAGCACCGGTTCGTGCCACGAACCGGTACTAATGAGGGTGGTGGCAGGATGTTGTCAGTCTGGGCCCCCTCCAGCACCTTTAGTACCGGTTCGTGCCACGAACCGGTACTATAGGTCCTCCTGCATATAAACCCTTCGTACAGCTCGCTGTGTTCTTCCCCCTTTCCCCTCTCCTCTCCTCTCTGTTCTTCCTCTTCCCCTCGAGCTCATCACACATTTTGCCCAAAATTTGTCAAGATTTGAAGGCCCCCATCCATTCAAGTGATCACAAAGGTTAGCAAGTTTGTCCTTTCATCTCTCATTGCTAGATTAGCTCTTGCAATGCTTTATATAGTTATTAATTTGTGAGTTTAGTAATTTGGGAGGAAATATATATATGTGCTAGTATTTGATTTATATGCAATTTGAGGTCAAAAATAACACTTAGTTTGCATATGTAGGTGTGGTTTACTTAGTGCCTTCTAAATCTCCGTCGTAACCACCGTCGATCGCCCACACCATCCTGTCGCCGGCACCACCTTGTGGTGAGCCTCTTGTTCATGAAATTTTATATAAAAAATTGATGTTTGTGTGATTTGGATATATAGTTAATCATGTAATAATTATCTTACCCGTACGTTGTTTGTTATACATAGTGCCATGGTTTTGATATCCGTCCCCGTCGGCCCTCGTCCTTGTTATGATTCGGATGTGGTATAATCTCTTTTAAAACTATTTGTTGCATTTCGTGTTTATGACAAATTATGCCCATCAAGTTGACATAGATATTTTTATCTAGGAGGTTTGTGAACCGGAAATTCCAACCGACCCTATTGTCGAGAGGTTAAATTTAGTTGAAAGAGAAAACGAGTACTTGAAAGAAAAATTGGAAAGAATTGAGAGGGAGAAGATGGAATTGGAGTTGCATGTTGCCGATGTCGTCGATGATCACAAGATCAAGATGGAGAAAATACGCTTGAAGATTAGAAAGATTAGAAAATATGCCATCGATAGTGAGGCTTGGTATCATTATGCTGTTGGATCAATTGTTACCTTAGTTGCAATCTTGATCGCATTTGTTGTTGCATTTAAATGCTTTAGCTAGAGAGTTATTTGTTTGTTGCATTTAAGTGTTGTATGAACTTTATGTATGAACTTGTATTAATTTGGTCTATTCGGTGTTGTGTAATGAAGATGAGCCGGCAATGGATGTACGATGACCGATGCTCTCCCCAGTTTGTTGAGGGCGTGCATACTTTTCTGCTTGCGGCTGAGGCAAACAAGCGGGCGGATGGTTTTATGCCTTGTCCATGTGCTGGCTGTAAGAATGGTCACAATTACTCTACGTCAAGAACCATTCACGTCCACCTATTTGAGTCCGGTTTCATGCCCCACTATAATGTTTGGACCAAGCACGGAGAAAGAGGGGTTATGATGGAAGACAATGAAGAAGAAGAGGACGACGACAGCTATCCTGGCCATGGGTTCCCTGAATATGATGATGCAACAATGGGGGAAGAAGCTGAGCCGGTAATGCAGGAAGAAGCTGAGCCGGAAATGCGGGAAGAAGCTGAAGAAGAGGCATCAGATGAGCCCGTTGATGACCTAGGTCGGGCCATTGCCGATGCAAAAAGAAATTGCGCAAGTGATTTGGAGAAGAAGAAGTTGCTGCGCATGTTAGAGGATCACAAAAAATTGTTGTACCCGAATTGCATAGGTGACAAGAAAAAGTTGGGCACCACACTGGAATTGCTGCAATGGAAGGCAGAGAATGGTGTATCTGACAAGGGATTTGGAAAGTTGCTGGTAATGATAAAGGATATGCTTCCAAAGGACAACGAATTGCCCGAGAGTACGTACGAAGCAAAGAAGGCTGTCTGCCCTCTAGGGTTAGAGGTGCAGAAGATACATGCATGCCCTAATGATTGCATCCTCTACCGCGGTGAGTACGAGGATTTGAACGCTTGCCCGGTATGTGGTGCATTGCGCTATAAGATCAGCCGCGATGAGCCTGGTGATGTCGAGGGAGAGCGCCCCAGGAAGAAGATTCCTGCCAAGGTGATGTGGTATTCTCCTATAATACCACGGCTGAAACGTTTGTTCCAAAACAAAGAGCATGCCAAGGCGATGCGATGGCACAGAGAAGACCGTAAGAAAGACGGAAAGTTGAGAGTACCCGCTGACGGCTCGCAGTGGAGAAAAATCAAAAGAAAGTATGGGAATGAGTTTGCAGATGACGCAAGGAGTGTATGGTTTGGTCTAAGCGCAGATGGCATTAATCCTTTTGGGGAGCAGAGCAGCAACCATAGCACCTGGCCTGTGACTCTATGTTTGTATAACCTTCCTCCTTGGTTGTGCATGAAGCGGAAGTTCATTATGATGCCAGTGCTCATCCAAGGCCCTAAGCAACCCGGCAACGACATTGATGTGTACCTAAGGCCATTAGTTGAAAAACTCTTACAACTATGGAATGGAACAGGTGTACGTGCGTGGGATGAGCACATGGGGGAAGAATTTCACCTAAAGGCGTTGCTGTTCGTGACCATCAATGATTGGCCTGCTCTCAGTAACCTTTCAGGACAGACAAACAAGGGATACCGCGGATGCACGCACTGTTTGGATGATACGGACAGTATATATTTGAAGAGTTGTAAGAAGAATGTGTACCTGGGACATCGTCGATTTCTTCCGAGCAGGCATCCCGTAAGAAAGAAAGGCAAGCATTTCAAAGGTGAGGCGGATCACCGGACGAAGCCTCGCCACCGTACTGGTGCTGATGTACATGATATGGTCAAGGATTTGAAGGTGATATTTGGAAAGGGTCCTGGCGGACAACCTGTTCCGAAGGACGCGGATGGACGCGCACCCATGTGGAAGAAGAAATCTATATTTTGGGACCTGCCATATTGGTAAGACCTAGAGGTCCGCTCCGCAATCGACGTGATGCACGTGACGAAGAATCTTTGCGTGACCCTGCTTGGCTTCTTGGGCGTGTATGGGAAGACAAAAGATACACCTGAGGCACGGGAGGACTAACAACGTATGCACGGAGAAGACGGCATACATCAGGGTCATGCAAGCTACGCTCTTACCAAAGAAGAGAAGGAAATCTTCTTTGAATGCCTGCTCAGTATTAAGGTACCGTCTGGCTTCTCGTCGAATATAAAGGGAATAATAAACATGGCAGAGAAAAAGTTCCAGAACCTAAAGTCTCTTTACTGCCACGTGATTATGACGCAACTGCTTCCGGTTGCATTGAGGGGGCTTCTACCGGAAAACGTTCGATTAGCCATTGTGAAGCTATGTGCATTTCTCAATGCAATCTGTCAGGAGGTAATCGATCCAGAAATCATACCAAGGTTACAGAATTATTTGGTGCAATGTCTTGTTAGTTTCGAGTTGGTGTTCCCACCATCCTTCTTCAACATCATGACGCATGTCCTAGTTCACCTATGCGAAGAGATTAACGTTTTGGGTCCTGTATTTCTACACAATATGTTCCCCTTTGAGAGGTTGATGGGAGTCTTAAAGAAATATGTTCATAACCGTGCTAGGCCAGAAGGAAGCATCTCCAAGGGCCATCAAAATGAGGAGGTCATTGAATTTTGTATTGACTTTATTCCTGACCTTAAGCTGATTGGTGTTCCTGAATCGCGGCATAAGGGCAGACTGGATGGAAAAGGCACGCTAGGAGGGGAACAAATAATATGTATGGACGGACATTCTCTCACTGAAGCACACTACGCAGTTCTACAAATTCCACCTTGGTGGCTCCGTATATGGATGAACACAAGAATTTCCTACGCTCCAAACACCCGGAGCGGTCTGATGACTGGATTACACGTGAACAAACCAGGAGTTTCGCCAACTGGTTGCAGACACGTACCATGCATGACACCTCTATTGAAGATGACATGTACTTGCTGTCCCAGTTACACGATCGCCCAAGATAAGAAGAGCACTAACCAAAACAGTGGTGTCTGCTTTGATGCAGAAACCAAGACGGGAAAGGAAACATATTATGGTTATATACAGGACATATGGGAACTTGACTATCGACGTGGTTTAAAGGTCCCTTTGTTTCGCTGCAAATGGGTCAATATGAAAGGAGGCGGGGTAACGGAAGACCCGCAGTACGGAATGACAACAGTGGATCTCAACAATCTTGCGTATGCAGACGAACTATTCGTCCTAGCCAATGATGTGGCACAGGTTTTCTATGTGAGGGACATGTATACCAAGCCAAGAAAAAGAAAAGATAAGGAAGCGAATGCATCGTACGATGAGCCAAAGCGGCACGTAGTTCTTTCTGCAAAGAGAAACATCGTGGGAGTGGATGACAAGATAGACAAGTCAGAAGATTATGAAAAGTTTGATGAAATTGCTCCATTCACAGTGAATATTGACCCGAGCATCCCGTTAAATGATGAAGATTTTCCATGGTTACGGCGCAAAGGGACACACGCGAAGAAAAAATTTCACACCCAAAGATCTGGGATGTGATCGGCTTCACTATCATCACTTTCTTCTGTGTTTCACACCCAGGAGGGAATGTCTGTAATAGTTAGGGTAGCTATGTGTTTTGGCATTTGAAACGCGAAGAAATTTTATGTGCAAACAAATTCTTTTCATGCATTTACTGATTTTTTTCCAGCTAAATGACCCTGAAATTGAAAAGCAATTCAAATGAACTCAGAAAAGGTTGAAAGTTGGCATGGTATCATAATTTCATACAAATAGCATGTGCAAGAAAGTAGAAAGGGTTACGGCAAAAACTGGATGCACTTTGTGTACAAAATGGACAATCTCTTTCGAAGTATCAGGGTTTCCAACGAAAACTGAACTGTTACAAAGGCATTTCATTTTTTAAATAACCTAAGCAAAAATATAATGATAAAACACACTAATATTAAACATAAGAAAAAAGAATCACTGAAAAAACTTTTGTCAAAGTTAAGTTATTCACAAACTAGTGATTCACACAAATTTCAAATAATTCAAAATTTAAACTATTCAAATTTGAAATCTACCGGCACTAACAGAAAGTTTGTAATTTTTTGTACCTAAAGCAAAAATATTCAGAAAGAAACTCTAAATACAGCAAAAAACAACTCAAAAAAAAATAAAGCAAAAAAAAATAAAGCAAAAAAAAGCCCGCCTACCACAACCTTTCGTTGGGCCAGGATGCAGGCCCGCGAAGGCCCAGTAGGCCCACTAGGCGAAGAAGACAGGTAGGCCCAGTAGGCCTGGTTAGGAGAGGAGCTCGAGAGAGCTACCGCACTGGGCTTATAAACCAGTGCGGTAGCCCCTCGACTAGCGAGGTGGGACTAAACTTGCCGCACCGCACCTGCGCCAACGCACCCCCTTTAGTACCGGGTCGTGGCACAAACCGGTACTAAAGGGGGGCCTTTAGTACCGGTGTGTGCCACCACCCGGTACTAAAGGGGGTAGCTTCCTGCCGCTTGGCCTGGCCAAAACAGGCCTTTAGTACCGGTTGGTGGCTCCAACCGGTACTAAAGGTGCCTTCTATATATACAACGGCTACGAAAATTTCAGTTTCCCTCTCTGTTCGTTCCTCTGTTTCCGTCTCCGTCGCCGTTGCCGCCGCCCTCGATCGTCTCCGTCGCCGCTCGTCTCCGTCGCCGCCCCCGTCCCCGTCGCCGCCCCCGTCCCCGTCGCCGCCCCGGGCCCGTTCCCGTCGCGCCGTCCTCGTCCCCGTCGCGCCGTCCCCGTCCCCGTCGAGCCGTCCCGGCCGTCGCCGCCCCGGCCGTCGCCTCGCCGTCGCCTCACCGTCGCCTCGCCTCGCCGTCGCCCTCGCCCGCTGTGAGCCCTCCCCGAGCCCGTACACACACACACAAGCATGTTTAATTAGTTTAGATAATTAGTCTTTAATTAGTTTAGATTATTTAGATTATTATTTTGTATGTTTAATTAGTTTAGATAATTAGTGTTTAATTAGTACACACACACACACACATATTTTGTATGTTTAATTAGTTTAGATTATTTAGATTATTATTTTTTCACTATTATATATGTATGAATGCATGTTAGATGGATATAATTAGTGTTTAATCAGTTAGAAATTAGGAAATGTTAGAAATTAGTGTTATATAGAAATGTTAGAAATGTTAGAAATTTTAGTGTTATTTAGATTATTTAGATTAGCATAATTAGTGTTATATAGAAATGTTAGAAATTTTAGTTATCAAAATCCAATCATTAAAAAATGTTACTTTTTGCGGGCATATAGCTATTATTTGTTCTTGACGATGCCCGGCCCGCATCCTCGCCGTGGACCCGTCCGCGACGATGTCCAGCCGACCCATGTCCGGGACTGGGCTCCGCCGGGCTGGCACTGGGAGGTGCTGCCTGGAGGGGCGCGCCGCTTGATGAGGAACCCGGCCCCGGGTCCCGTCGTCGACCCTGATCTCGTTTGGTGGCGTTCGCGTGGGCCAGTTTCGGTGCGGAGGGACCCGGCCCCGCCGGAGGTGGTACGTCGCCGTGTCAGGGAGGAGGACGAGCACGTCCATCGCTACATGGTTGCGTTAGAGGGCGGCAAGTTCTCCAATACGTGGCAGTTTCTTTGGGGATCTCACTTCAGCTATGATCCTGTGAGGGTTCCTTCTCTTTGGGTGTCCACCGCCCGTGCCAGAGGAACCGCGAGTGTCCTAGATTCTTCTGTAGTATTCGATCTTTATTAGCTAATAGCCAGTGATGTAATATTCAATATTATATGAAATACGAGACGATGTATTCGAGATTATATCTATTATTCTAGACGATGTATTCGAGATTATATCTATTATTCGAGACGATGTAATTTGAATACTAAATTGTTTTATATTTCTTTTGAATTAGTTAAACAAAAGCTATGGCAGACAATACCGACAGAGAGGGAGAACAGACCATGTTCGATATGATACGCGGGCCAGATGATAATCAGAATGAAGAAGATTATGAAGGCTCCGAATTTCTAAACAACACCGGAGAGGGTGATATGATATTCGATCGCGACAACCAAATTGATGAAGTCATGAACTACGATTATGACGATGACGAAGAACATGTTGATCCTGAAACAACAAAGACCGGCGAGGTATATATATTTATATAAGCAGGCATCTGGTGATCATCACATGTTTTAAATGACTTGAAGATATATTAACGAATCGATCTTTGTTCTTTCAGCCATCCGAATCGAGCAAATCTTCAAGCAAAATGACGAAACGAGGCCCGAACAAAAAGTTGAAGCCGGGCATAAAGTACAATATCGAGGCATGCAGCCCTACTGGCAAACCATTAGCGCCTAAGAAGATTGCGGACAAGTTTGTTCGTCAGTGCGGAGTTCTTGTGAACGACCAACTCCCGATCTCCCTTCAAGAATGGAGAGAGCCAGCAAAAGACAAAAGACAAAAGGGAAAAGAGGACGCTGCTCCACGTCCAGATGTTACTTTTGTCAACAAGAATCAAAAAGATCTGCTTTGGGATACTCTCATGGAACATTTCACCCTACCAGATCATTTCACAGAAGCAGATGTGCAGAAAGTCAAGGAGGCTGCTCTTAGGATGATGGCGTTTGCATTCAAGAACCACAAGAATCGTGAATGGAAGAAGTACGTCAAGGGAGGAAGGAAGACCCCAGTATTCAAGGGAACACTAGAGAACCAACGTGATCATTGGGACGATTTCGTGAAATTCAAGGATTCGGAATTAGCTAAGGAACAGTCGAGAATAAACAAGAAGAATGCCGAAAAAAGGATAAGTTCCATAAGCTGGGGCCAGGTGGCTATGCGGTGGCAATGCTTAAGTGGGATAAGTCTGAGAAAGAGATGGAGGATGCAGGTGTCACTCCGGCTACTAAGAGCTGGCCCCCAAGGGTCAGGACTTGGTTCTATGCGCATGGGGGGGAGTTGGACCCGGAGACAGGCAATGTTTCGACGAGGGCAAGTCTGAAGGGAGCCGACGATGCGATACTTGTTGCAATAGAAGAGGCACGATCGGGGGTGTTCCAGCCCAACAGAGAGAACGACGAGCTTACGCGTGCCCTGGGAAATCCTGAACACCCAGGAAGAACACGAGGCAAGGGCGCTATTCCGTGGTATGACGGGTTTTCAGAATGTAACACCGACTACGGAACCCGTGCGAGAAAGAAGATTGCAGAGGAGAAGAAGAGGAAGATGGAGGAGGAGCAGAGGAAGCGGGACTATGAACGCCTTCAAGGCCTAGAAGCAAGTCAAGCGGAATTGGCAGTCAAATTCCAGCGGCAGTAGGAGCAGATCGACTCACTTACCCATCAAAGGGGGTCTCAGCAGCTACAGCAGCTAGCGGATGATCCAGCATTGGATAGCACCAGCCCATCCATGCCGAGGAGCAGCGTGGGTTCCGTCCCGGACGATGCAATGCTGGGTAGATACCCCGTGGATGACATCACAGAGAACACTAACTGCGAGCTACACGTCAAAATGAAGAACATATCCATGAAGGTGGCGGACGGCTTTGCTTTTACAAATCCCCCCGAGGCAACCTTCCATTGCAACCCGATTCCAGTGGGCTATGCTCGTGTCTTTGTTGATGAGGTGGTGGACCCACCATATTCGGAGCTACAGCTTGACATTGCTAGAGGTGACGGCGAGCGCTTTCTCGGAGAGGCCAAACATCGTATCCTCCTATGGAAAAAGGATTGCATCATCTTTCGAAGGCCACCGACACCGCGTCAGCCGAGTCCTCGTCGAAGTCCGCCACAGAGTCAGCAGACTCCCGCTCCTGCAAGTCCACCAAGTCCGGCAAAGTGTCAGGCCACTCCTCCTCCTCCAAGTCCGGCAAAGTGTCAGGACAATCCTCCTCCTCCAAGTCCGCCACAGCGTCAGACGTCCACTCCTCCTCCAAGTCCGGCACAACCTCAGGCCACTCCTCCTCGTCCAACTCAGCCCCATCACCCGTCTCCGCCGCCTCAGCAATCGCAGAAGAGACACCCCACAGCTATGGTGCGTAGCGGTACGAGTCGAGGTAGTACAGGAAGTACAGGCAGAGGCAAGCGATATAAATATGGTCCAAGCCTCAAGCCTCTTCCGCAGAGGTCTTATGACAGGTCCGAGGAGGAAATCACAGCCATATCGAAGGCCGAGGTGGAAGCCCATTTTGCACCGAAACCGCCACTGCCGCCAAGGGAGAAAGTGCCTGAGGAAACGATTGACCACTTCATTCGTATGGCTCAAGCACCAGCTCCCAAGCCTGTTGACACAGACTATGAGCGCCACATCAGGAAGTTAAATCGAGCACGTCTACAAAGGGAGGCGAGCACGTCTACATCGGGATCGAGCAAACAAGAAGCAGCTGCCAAAAAATGCGGGAAAACCATTCCCCAGCTGGGAGAACAGGCGGCGCAATCGATCCCCTCGCTTGTTGTGCCAACAACAGGTGACAGTACGCGCGCCCAATATTATTGTGGGCAAACAGTGCACGTTCCCGAGGTGGGCAATGTGGTAATAACGGAGGAGCATATAATGCAGGCTGAAGTTCTCAACATCACTGTTGGACAACTCCTCGAGATCGAGCCCATGCCTTTGCTTAGAGAGGATGAAATAAAACGGAAATATGTCCGGGGCCAACCTTTGGTCGCGCCAGACAAGGTCAAGAACCTCCCAACGAGAATGTATGAATTGCATCAATGGTACATGAACATTACCAAGATTTCCGATGGAGTGTCCCTCATGGTGAATGTCAAGGAGGGGCATTACTACCATGAGAAAGCTCTGTCCGTTGAGTATTCTGAACTGTTTCAGTTATACAATCAATATGCACTCGACAAATCTATCGTCAGTTGCTATTGTCTGTAAGTGATTTCTTTCTGTAATTTAAGTCTCAAGCTAGCTGTAGTGATCCTTTTGATCAATCATTACCTGTAATTATCCTCACTATATTCTTTTCTGTGGTATTATATGCAGGATGAAGATGTATGAAATGAGAAAAGGTGGACGCTATGGCATTGGGTTCATTGACCCAAACACCGTTAATGAATACACATGGAAAATATATGCACGTCATCAAAAGGCCGTAGAGGACAGCATGCTAGAGTTCTTGAAGCGCCTCAAATACAATGAAGATATACTACTTCCTTACAACTTCCAGTGAGTCACACTGTCTTGTACTACAAATTCTCTGTTTTTGCCTACTAGCTAGCTACATGTTTTTGCTTACATATGCCGCTTAATTAAGACATGCAAATGTGTGTGCATGCAGATTTCACTGGGTCTTGTGTATCATTGAAGTTGACACCGAAATAGTTGAAGTACTGGACTCACTAATCTCAGAAAAAATTGACTATAACATCTTGTAAGGGATAGTCAACAGATAATTTCAATCATTATTAATTATATATCTCGGCCTATTTAGTTCGTCATTTCATGATATGAACTATTTAATAACCCCTTTATTCATTTTCTTTGTCAGCGGGCAGGGCTTGGGCAAGGTTCATCGCCGTCACGGAAGGCGAATGGAAACAAAAGCTTCAATGGTTTCGACCCAAGGTAAGTAGTACTAGCTAGCTAGCTAGTTGCCATCTCTTTAATTATCATGCTTGATTAATTATTATCTGATCAAATTCCATTCTCGTAAAGGCCCTGAAGCAGGCGCAGGGGACTGATCTGTGTGCATTCTGCGTTTGCGAGAACATTCGCATGATGGCGTCTGAAAGGAGCAGATCTCAAAGACAGGAATGGGTACGCTTGTCAAAACACTATTCAAAATTTTTACACCATTATCGATATCTAGTCACACAACTAACATATTGGTCTCCTTAACAGTTCAGAGAGGTGCGGGAGAAGCTCCTAGAAACGGAGCGCGTAGAAGCACTTGAAGAGGAAATAGCGGGATTTTTGCTCGACCAGGTCATAAATCCGAAGGGATAATACTATTACCCGCTACCGCCCCCATGAAAACCACTTCCAATTGTCATCGTGCTCCGAAGGCACCAATATAGGCTAATGCCACTGGCTCCGAAGGCAACATGCATATGTAGGAGAAATTGTATATAGCTATACATGTGTGTATGTGTGAATTAATTAATATGATGGTTTGTGAGACATTGATGATATATATATGCATGATTGGTTCTACTAGAAATTCTATTTATATATATATATATACATGCATAACATGTACAATGTGTAGTATCGTAAAATACCAGCAAACGAAAAAGAATTAAAATGGAAACACAAAATTAAATGAAAAAGAAATCATAAGACTAAAAACCCCCCCAAACCTTATAGTACCGGGTGGTCTTACCAACCGGTACTAAAGGGCTCCAGGCCCCCGGAGCTAGGTCGTGCCACGTGGTTGCCCTTTAGCACCGGTTCGTGCTGAACCGGTATTAAAGGGGGGGGGGGCTTTAGTGACCACAATTAGTGCCGGTTATGTAACCGGCACTACAGGGCCTTACGAACCGGTGCTATTGCCCGGTTCTGCACTAGTGCGTGTGTTGGCACAGAAGATAATTGCAAGAAATGGGCACCTAGTTGCAGCTTTAAAAACACTTGCACTTTGCACATAGGACATTGTGTAGTTGCACAGTGAAGGTAATCTAGTTGCGCAACAAGCACCAATGTGATGTAGAAACATCAAGGGAAGCTGGACTAGTTGCACACTTAAGAAATTTTAGTTGCCAAAGAGTACCATAACAGTTGCACACTGGACTGCCTAGAGGGAAACTTAATTTTGTAAGGGATATAGAAACACGCCTGTAGTCAAGTTGCAGTTATACAAGATGCGCAAAAACTCCTTTTCATTAGGAGAGATGCCTTGGTGGGATCTCAAGTATTTGGACGAAGGTTTGTTCACCAGCGGATGATTGTGGTCACGAACAAAGTGCGTCACCTCCCATCGCCCATCTAGTAGCTTCACCAACATTTTTGCTTTGCATTGAGTCTGCCTTATTGTCTCGTGTTTCCGTTTCTTCTTTTTCTTACTAGGACCAGCCTCCTCTTCAGCAAATATTGGATGTTCATCTTCCATTTCCGAGCGCCCCCAGCCTCCTCCTCGACACCCCGGCTCCGCATGGTCGCAGCCCGCATCGTGTCGAGCTGGACGCGGCGCGTCGGGCTGGAGCTACGGGAGGCCATCCATGGCGGCTTGGCGTCGGGCTCCGGCGAGGTAGGGCGCTGGAGCGTCACGGTCAACGGGAAGGAGGCGGCTCGATGCAGGGACTCCGACATCGAGGGACGAAGGGGAAGGACCTATCTGAGGCTCTCCAGTGCGGATTGGTCGGGAAACAAGGCGGCGTGTCGGGCTGGAGCTAGGGGAGGCCATCAGTGGTGGCTTGCCGTCGGGCTCCTGTCCAAGGGGGAAGAGAGAGAGCTCCGGGTGGGAGAGAGAAGAAAAAATGGAAGGAGGAAGAGAAGGAGAGAGGCAGGGTGCAGGGATGGCCTGGTCCTATTCCCCGGTGGTGGTGCTCCAGTGGCTGGCCGGCAGCGAGGCGAGGAGGAGGTCGGGGCAGGGCGGGGCGGGGGTTACAGGAGGCGAAGGAGATCGGGCTCGATGGGAGCCCCTCGATCCATATCGGGCGCCTCCGCGTGTGGGGTTTTCTTCCAAAAAATTCTACGTCGGCACCCGACAGGCGCGCCCTGCTGGTCAGATACCACGTCAATACGTGTTTATACGTGGTTTAGACCTTTTTGTAATGTCTAGCCCCAGACTTGGTACTGACACGTAAAAATTACCAAACTTGGTACCAATCTGCTTCCAATGCCCCAATTGTGGTACTTCCGTGCAATTAACTCTCCATTTCCTCATCAGTGTCAACAGGTTTTGGATCTTGTATAGGGTCCAGGATAGGAGGAGCCGCAGCTCCTCCATCATCAGCTTTTAGCTTCTTGTACTAGTTGCAACAAAACTATTGTTTTACTAATACATTGGTGCGAGTTGTCCGCCTAGAGGTGTTCATCTTGACAGAGAAACCCATTCGTAGGGAGTAGCTGTTGTAGTGATCCTTAGCAATTTGAAGGCTGTCAAACATCAGGCCAACATAGGGTTCAATTGGCTGAGAACCAGCCTCATCCTCTCCTTCTTCTCCTTGCACAGCACCGTCAACAGCGCCAACTCCTAGATTAGTCCTGGTTGGACCAGGAACATTTGCCGCGGTGCCCGTGTCATCAAGATTATGGCTCTCTAACTTCAAAGACACCACTACAGGGGCACCACAGATTGATGACTGCCCTGCCACATTGTCATGTCCCATAGGGTAGGCCCACGGGTTGTCTGCGTGTAGTAAACATAGCGCCCATTTTATGTCCAATTTCCTGGTGGTATGCCGGGTTGCTGCTGATCTGTATCATGAGGAAGCTCATTGAGATCAGGAGGCAACTCATTGAGATCAAGCATTTCTTTTTTCCTTTTTTTCCTACTGCCACACACCCCCAGCACATAAAAAAGAAGGAAGTGATGTCATCAGTTTAATCATGAAAGAGTGTTTCAAACAACCTAAAAACTTAGTAAATAGGTAGTTGCACACCATTATGACAATCTTAGTTGCAAAAGCTACATGTCTATAGCAGAATCTTTACTATAACAGGTATGCATTTTTTGTTTGCACAGAGTTGTTATGTTAGTTGCACAGTTTGCAGTAACTAGGTGGCAAGAACATGAAATTTTTTTACTACAGATTTATTCTTTCTTTTTCCTCTGTTTGTTGCAATAATCTGCAGGTTTTCTATTGGCAACGAGCTGATTCAGATTTTTCTGCACATAATTTGTGCTAGGGAACGTAGCATGCAATATCAAAAAAAATCCTACGATCACGCAAGATCTATCTAGGAGATGCATAGCAATGAGAGGGGGAGAGTGTGTCCACGTACCCTCGTACACCGAAAGCGGAAGTGTTTAGTTAACACGGTTGATGTAGTCGAACGTCTTCACAATCCAAGTGATCCAAGTACCGAACGTACGACACCTTTGTGTTCACCACACATTTCGCTCGATGACGTCCCTCAAACTCTTGATCCAGTAGAGAGTCGAGGGAGAGTTTTGTCAGCACGATGGCATGGTGATGGTGTTGATGATGTGATCCGCGCAGGGCTTCGCCTAAGCACTACGACGCTGTGACCGGAGACGTAATTGTGGAGGGGGGCACCGCACATGGGAAAGAACAATTGATGTGTCTTTGGGGTGCCCCCTGCCCACCTATATAAAGGAGGGACGGAGGAGGCAGCCGGCCTAGAGGCGGCGCGCCAAGGGGGGAGTCCTACTAGGACACCCAGTCCTATTAGGAGAAATGGGAAGGAAGAGAGAGAGGGAGAAGGAAAGGGGGGCCGCGCTCCCTCCCCTAGTCCAATTCGGTTTGGCTATGGGGGGCGCATGCCACCTCCTGGCCGCTGGCCTCCTCTTTCCACTAAGGCCCATGAAGGCCAAATACTCTCCCGGGGGTTCCGATAACGTCCCGATACTTCGAAAAATGTCGGAACCTATCCGAAACCTTTCCGGTGTCCTAACATAACCTTAAAATACATCAATCCTTATGTCTCGACCATTTAGAGACTCCTCATCATGTTCATGATCTCATCCCGGACTCCGAACAAACTTTGGTCATAAAAAAACATAACTCTTAATACAAATCGTCATCGAACGTTAAGCATGCGGACCCTACGAGTTTGAGAACTATGTAGACATGATCAAGACACATATCTGATCAATAACCAATAGCGGAACCCAGATGCTTATATTGGCTCCTACATATTCTATGAAGATCTTTATCGGTCAAACCGCACAACAACATACGTTTTTTTGACCAGGAACAGTAGGAAAGGCTCCTACTGTTTTACTATATTATAATAATAAGTAAGCTGTACAATGGGTATTTACATGATGGGGGGGAGATACAAGTTGCCAACTTTGTGGCAAGTAGCACTAAGAAAAACAGAGAGAAACCACTAAAGGGAGTGCACAAGGTTCAGCACAAGGAGCCTATGCTCCTCCTTGACTCTATGTTGAAGAAGCCCAAAATCTCTCTTGAATCTGTCCAGCCAGGAGGTTAGTGATGGTGTTATTGCTCGAAAATGCTTGTTATTCCTCTCCTTCCAAATACTCCAGGCTGCCACAATGAATTTCTCAAGGAACAATGGGGTGGGATGAGAGTTTCTGTGATCTTCAACAGCTTGTATTCGGCCAAGGAAGGGTTCCCAATTAAGCCCAAGTTTGGCCCAACAAAGTTTACTGAAAGTGCATGTGAAGATCATATGTTCCACTGTTTTCTCAATGTTCAGACCACATAGGAGGCAATTGTGGTCATCTCCTATGTTGTAGTGCCTCCGTTTCAACATGTTCCTCGTATTGAGCCTGTCATGGAAGAGCAACCAAGCAAAGACTTTCAACTTCATCGTGCATTTTGAATCCCAAATCCATCCTAATATCTGCTGCACTTGGACATCTTTGAAGAAGAATTTGTAGTAGTCCGTTGATTTGTAGATGGTTTTACCCCACGTGTAGTGCCAAATATCCGTTGATGACGAGGATGGTTGTAGATGAGTCGTAATTGTCTGCAAGTCTCTAACCTCCCCAAGGGCTTGAGGGGTCAAGGGCAGGTGGAACGTTTCTTCCAGCGAAGTTATTCCCAGGAACTTTTTGACCGAAACATCCTCATCGAGAGAGTGTGAGAAGGCCCTAGGATGGGAGTCTTGAAGAATTTGCCCTGACCACAGATCTTTCCAAAACAAAGCCATGGTGCCACACACAATATTGATTTGAGAAATCCCACAAAACTTAGGGGTGAGCTTGAGTACGTCCTTCCACCAGAATGAGCCGACTGGATCCGAGCCATGAGGAATTTTTTGAGTGTAATAGGAGTCCCATGTGAGCTGCACCCAGGGTATATCCAACTTGTTATAGAACTTGTGTAGGAACTTCGGAAGCAATGCTTCATTCTGTACACGAAGGTTAAGCACTCCCAGCCCTCCTTTCTTTTTAGGTTTACATACCATGTCCCCAAGCCGCCAGAGAGTTACACTTATCACCTTGTTCAGTCTTTTTAATCCATAGGCATCGACGCCTAATTTTGTCCAATGAGTTTTGGTGGAAAATGTAGCGTGCACATGGCATAGATGAGTAGTGAGGTAACTGTGGAGTTGAGAAGAGTCAGCTTGCCAGCATGTGACATTAGGGACAACGTTGACGATAAGCTTCTTTCAACCATGCTGACAAGGGGCATAAAGTCCTGAAGTGTAGGTCGAGACGTGCCCAGCGGCAGCCCTAAGTAGGTGAAAGGCATGGATCCAATTGTACACTCAAAGATAGCAGCAAGTTGGGCAGCTAGATCATCCTCCAAGTTTATGGAAATTAGTGTGGACTTGTGGAAATTGATTTTAAGGCCGATGGACTATGCATATTTGGTGAGGATGTCTTTAATGATCATTGCTTGTTGAGGGCAGGCAGGCATAAGAAAGATTGTATCATACGTTGTTCCCTTTGTCATCCGTATGTTACTTGCCTGAGATTCGATCGTCGGTATCATCATACCTAGTCCAATCTCGTTAGCGGCAAATCTATTTACTCGTTTCGTAATGCTTCATCCTGCAACTAACTCATTAATCACATTGCTTCCAAGGCTTATAGTGATGAGCATTACCGAGAGGCCCAGAGATACCTCTCCGATACACGGAGTGACAAATCCTAATCTTGATATATGCCAACCCAACAAACACCTTCAGAGACACCTGTAGAGCATCTTTATAATCACCCAGTTACGTTGTGACGTTTGATAGCACACAAGGTGTTCCTCCGGTATTCGGGAGTTGCATAATCTCATAGTCAGAAGAACATGTATAAGTCATGAAGAAAGCAATAGCAATAAAACTGTAATGATCATAATGCTAAGCTAACGGATGGGTCTTGTCCATCACATCATTTTCCTAATGATGTGATCCCGTTCATCAAATGACAACACATGTCTATGGTTAGGAAACATAACCATCTTTGATTAACGAGCTAGACAAGTAGAGGCATACTAGGGACACTATGTATTGTCTCTATATTCACACATGTGCTAAGTTTCCGGTTAATACAATTCTATCATGAATAATAAACATTTATCATGATATAAGAAAATATAAATAACAACTTTATTATTGCCTCTAGGGCATATTTCCTTTAGTATCCCACTTGAACTAGAGTCAATAATCTAGATTACAAAGTAATGATTCTAACACCCATGGAGTGTTCGTGCTGATCATGTTTTGCTCGTGGAAGAGGCTTAGTCAACAGGTCTGCAACATTCAGATCCATATGTATCTTGCAAATCTCTATGTCTCCCTCTTCGACTTGATGGCGGATGGAATTGAAGCATCTCTTGATGTTTTTGGTTCTCTTGTGAAATCTGGATCCCTTTGCCAAGGCAATTGCTCCAGTATTGTCACAAAAGATTTTCATTGGACCCGATGCACTAGGTATTACACCTAGATCGTTATGAACTCCTTCATCCAAACTCCTTCATTTGCTGCTTTTGAAGCAGCTATGTACTCCACTTCACATGTAGACCCCGCCACAATGCTCTGCTTGGAACTGCACCAACTGATAGCTCCACCATTCAATAAAAATATATATCCGGTTTGTGACTTAAGAGTCATCCGGATCAGTGTCAAAGTTTGCATCGACATAACCATTTACGACAAGCTCTTTGTCACCTCCAAAAACGAGAAACATTTGCTTAGTCCTTTTTAGGTATTTCAGGATGTTCTTGACCGCTGTCCAGTGCTCCACTCCTGGATTACTTTGGTACCTCCCTGATATACTTATAGCAAGGCACACATCAGGTCTGGTACAAAGCATTGCATACATGATAGAACCTATGGCTAAAGAATAGGGAATGACTTTCATTTTCTCTCTATCTTCTGAAGTGGTCGGGCATTGAGTCTGACTCAACTTCACACCTTGTAACACAGGCAAGAACCCTTTCTTTGACTGGTCCATTTTGAACTTCTTTAAAACTTTATATAATATGTGCTTTTTGAAAGTCCAATTAAGTGTCTTGTTCTATCTCTATAGATCTTGATGACAATATGTAAGCAGCTTCACTGAGGTCTTTCATTGAAAAATTCTTATTCAAGTATCATTTTATGATATTCTAAAATTATGTACTATTTCTAATCAACAATATGTCATCCACATATAATATTCGAAATGCTACAGAGCTCCCACTCACTTTCTTGTAAATACAGGCTTCTCCAAAAGTCTGTATAAAACCATATTTTTTTTATCACATTATCAAAGAGTATATTCCAACTCCGAGAGGTTTGCACCAGTCCGTAAATGGATCACTAGAGCTTGCACACTTTGTTAGCACCCTTTCGATCAACAAAATCTTCTGGTTACATCATATACAACTCTTCTTTAAGAAATCCAATAAGGAATGCAGTTTTGACATCCATTTGCGAAATTTCATAATCATAAAATGCGGCGATTGCTAACATGATTCGGACAGACTTAAGCATGGCTACGGGTGAGAAGGTCTCATCATAGTCAACTACTTGAACCTTTCGAAAACCTTTTGCAACAAGTAGAGTTTTGTAGACAGTAACATTACCGTCAGCGTCAGTCTTCTTCTTGAAGATCCATTTATTTTCTATGGCTTGCCAATCATTAGGCAAGTCCACCATTTTCCTCACTTTGTTTTCATACATGGATCCCATTTCAGATTTCATGGCCTCAAGCCATTTCGTTGAATCTGGGCTCATCATCGCTTCCTCATAGTTCGTAGGTTCCACTACAAAAAAATACACTTCCATGATGTTACATGTTTGTCACAGTAGGTCACATTTTTTGTCATGCATGTACATCCATTACGATTTTATGACAAAATCAAGATAGTCATACATGTGCTATCGTAGAAGTGTTGCATGACATTACCAAAATTACCATCATGGAAGTGTCCACTTCCATGACGATAAATCGCGCGTCATAGAAGTGCTTTCGTCAAGGGTAACCGACACGTGGCATCCACCATAACGGAATGCCGTTAAGCTACTGGGTCTGATTTTGGATCTGATAACCCGTTAACAGCCCGGACCAATTCGCCGAAGGAAACACGTGTTGCCTCACCGTTGGGACAGATGTCATCCACTCATTGGACAGGAGGCGCCTATGATAGGTCAACACGTGGCACAGCCCAATAGTGGCCCATTCTGGTGAAAAAGGCCAGCCCAGTAAAAATTAGTAGGCCGGCCCATATAAGGCCTACTTGTGTCAGGTCCATTTAAGCCCACGACCCATATGAGATGTGCCAATTCGGCCTGTCAATGGCTCGTTAAAGATTTGACACCATTGCAGCCCATCGTCAGTTCGAGCCCGTTAATAGCCCGCTATATATTTGGGCTCAATATCGGCTCGATGAGATTTCGGCTTGTTAATGGCCCATTCAATGGATGGGCCATTTTTCAGGATGTACATCTTTCGTCCTTTTAGTGACCCATTTAAATGTTGGGCTAATTTCCGGCCCGGTGTGGCTTTCAGCCTATTGACGACCCATAAATCAGTTGGGCCATTTGTAGTCGGACCTGAGTTTCAGCCTTCTAGCGACCCATTTAAGTGTTGGGCCAATTTCCGGCCCGGTGTCTCTTTCAGCCTATTGACGGCCCATAAATCAGTTGGGCCATTTGTAGTCGGACCTGAGTTTTGGCCTTTTAGCGACCCATTTAAGTGTTGGGCATAACATATTGACATGTATTCCCTCCATCCGAAAAAAATGGATGGGTCTAGGCGTATTTGAGTTCTAGATACATCCTTTTTTATCCATTTCGGCAACATGTAATCCGGACGGAGGGAGTATGGTGTAAGAGCTAGGGATACGATAGGACAACACAGTAAAAAACACTAGTTGAATGTAAAACTGTATGCTAGCGCAATACGTATAGGAAAAACTAAGGCGACATACACACGTATGATTGGGAAACTAAGATGGCATTGCAACAGAGCACTAGAACAACACTTCAATGTAAAAAAACATGGTATGGTAGATAGATGAAGTACATATTGATGAATAACAATGCATAAGATATTCAGAAGCATGATGTCCAAATTAAGCAGATGGCATTGCGATAGAGTAGAATGACAGTACTTGAATTTGAAAATATGTTATCAGGAATGGAATAGGTACTGAAAACAGGAAGGCATGACATATTTACATGCATGATCAGCATGCTAAGCACATGGGATTGCAACAGAGTAGATACACTCCAGGACATTATATGCATGTTGTACCCATATCACAGGCCAAGTTAGAGCAACGACCTTGTGGGGTGAAGAGACTCATCATCTTTTTGCAAGTCTTCTGAAGAACTGCCTTTACATGTTCCATCATATTGGGTATCATTGACATCAAGTTTATTGTCCTTTACATTGCTCCGTGAGGTTCTTGTGGATATATCAGTGTGTGCAATTATATCTGACATGCATGGAAGATAACCAGCAGTTAGATTTATGTAATGAGTCCATGTAGGAGACGACATAAATAGTAGGACTGGGGTTATCTAGCAGCAACAGGTCTAAAAAACTAAGGCCCTGTTCGGGACAGATGAAAAATGAAGGAAAATCAAAGGAAACTTGTTCCCAAGGAATCGCTGCATGTTAGGCTGTTCGCTACGAAGGAATCTGCTCAATCCAATCTGCTGGAAAGGTTCTTCTCCCTGCGTTTTCATGGGAAAACTGAACATTCACCGCTGCCTCTTTTTTCACGGAGGCCCGAGGCACATCGGGACCCATGTGGGGTTCGATCTATATGTCATGGACAAAAGTTGGTCTATTAACGTTTTAAAATCACTAGAGGGTCCCATATGAATTGGTTTACCTTAGATTCTTTTCCTGTATGCCGAACGGCAACTCTCCATGTATGTTCAACATTTTCCTTTACTATGTTATGCATGTCAGTTCCTTTCCAATACCTTTGTTTTAGTCTAATCCTATGTTTTTTCTCCTCCGTCCTGAACAAGGCCTAAAGGGAGAACATAGATGAAAGCTACAGAATATGTACTGTTTGTACTCGAGATTAACTAGATGGCACACAAAAGTATTAAAGAACAACATAGGTAATACTAGAAGTGGTATAATACTATAATCACCAGCCTATGGGATAGCATTGGCTGATGGATGATAACTATGGAACAACGTTGTGACGCCCCCGATTCAATCGTACACTAATCATACACGCAAATGTGTACGATCAAGATCAGGGACTCACGGGAAGACATCACAACACAACTCTAGACACAAATCAAAATAATACAAGCTTTATATTACAAGCCAGGGGCCTCGAGGGCTCGAATACAAGCTCGATACACAAGAGTCAGCGGAAGCAACAATATCTGAGAATAGACATAAGTTAAACAAAGATGCCTTAAGAAGGCTAGCACAAAAGCAACAATGATCGAAGAGGCAAGGCCTCCTGCCTGGGACCTCCTAACCACTCCTGATCGTCGACGGTCTTCACGTAGTAGCATCCATCAGCGGTGGCATCTGGCTCCAAGGATCCACCATCTGGTTGCATCAACCGGAAAGAAGAAAGAAGGGGGAATAGGGGGTAGCAAAGCAACTGTGAGTACTCATCCAAAGTACTCGCAAGCATCAGATCTATACTATGTATGCATTGGTATCAAAGGGAAGGGTTATATATGTGGACTGAACTGCAGAATGCCAGAATAGAGGGGGAAGGCCTAGCCTATCGAAAACTAGCATCTTCAAGTAGCTCCAAGCATCTTGCAGCATGTAGAAGAGTAAAGAGTAACATTTTAATATTTAACAAGCATGTTGTAACATCAATGCCCAGAGATCCTTCCTCGACTCCCTGCGAGAAACCAATCCGAGGCCACATATCCATCACATATCTCAAGTATCCATTTCTAGTTATATAAGATCCGGATACAAGTCTGAACGTCCATTACCGTGGACACGGTATTCAAATATATATCTTCCCTGCAGGGGTGCACCACGTTACCCAACACACTCGATCACTCTTGCCGAACACACCTTTCTGGGGTCAATGCCCGGCCTCGGAAGATCAACACGTCGCAGCCCTACCTAGGCTTAGCAGAGAAGTCCCCGCCGGTCTACATCCGTAGCACTCCGGGGTCTTGGGCCCATCACCCACAGCACTCGGGGTTGTTGTGCGTCGAGCCGGGATGAGCACCACCTCATACTGGATGGCACTGGTGAGGGAGTCCTGGATTAGGGGGTATCCAGATAGCCGGACTATATACATCGTCCGGACTATTGAAGCGTGAAGATAAAAGACTCAAGACTTTGCCCCGTGTCTGGATGGGACTCTCCTTTGCGTGGAAGACAAGCTTGGCGATCCGGATATTATATTTCCTTCCTTGTAACCGACTCCATGTAAACCCTAGCCCTCTCCATTGTCTATATAAACCGGAGAGGATGGTCCTTAGAAGGACGATCACAATTACAATAATTCCATCATAGGCTAGCTCTGAGGGTTTAGCCTCTACGATCTCGTGGTAGATCTACTCTTGTACTACTCATATCTTCAATATTAATCAAGCAGGAAGTAGGGTTTTACCTCCATCAGAGGGCCTAAACCTGGGTAAACATTGTGTCCCTTGCTTCCTGTTACCATCAGCTTAAGACGCACAGATCGGGACCCCCCTAACCGAGATCCGCCGGTTTTGACACCGACATTGGTGCTTTCATTGAGAGTTCCTCTGTGTCGTCGCTTTGAGGCTTGATGGTGTCTTCAATCACCAACAACACCGTCCAGGGCGAGACTTTTCTCCCCGGACAGATCTTTGTGTTCGGCGGCTTCACACTGCGGGCCAATTCGCTTGGTCATCTGGAGCAGATTGACAGCTACGCCCCTGGCCACCAGGTCAGGTTTAGAAACTTGAACTACACGGCAGATGTTCGCGGAGACTTGATCTTCGACGGATTCGGGCCTGTGCCAGGAGCGTCGGACAGTCGCGACGAGCACGAC
This sequence comes from Triticum dicoccoides, assembly GCF_002162155.2. Taxonomy (NCBI): domain Eukaryota; kingdom Viridiplantae; phylum Streptophyta; class Magnoliopsida; order Poales; family Poaceae; genus Triticum; species Triticum dicoccoides. The sequence goes on from NC_041385.1 coordinate 45,141,374, forward strand.
CTAGATCTGATGTCGGACAATGTCCGGGATATCATCCCTGCAGTAGCCTCGGATTTGAATCCGGAGCAGGTTGTGTTGCCTAAGGAAGGAGGGGTAGACCCTGCCCCACAGGCCATATACTCATTGGCGGTGGAGCCGAACACAGGTCTCACCTCTGTTGAGGCCCGTAATGTCACGCCCAATATGCGATACTATCCTAAAGAGACTCGAAGGTCCCACCAAGGATAGAACCACATATTGAAACACTTTTGCAAGGTGGATATCATTACATCAACATTACATAATAGATGGGGATACATACAAAAGGCATACAATGCCACATGATTACAACATATTCATACAGAAGAGCATCACCCGACTACGGATGAAACACAAACAGAAACTCAAACAACATCCACCCTGCTAGCCCAGGATGCCGACCTGGAACCTATCCCCTGATCGAAGAAGAAGCATAAGAAGAACTCCAAGACAAGCAAACATCACTCTCGCGTCATGATCATCGCACAACCTGTACCTGCAACTGTTATTGTAGTAATCTGTGAGCCACGAGGAATCAGCAATCCCATTACCATGGGTATCGAAACTAGCAAAGCTTAATGGGAAAGGAAGGGTTAAAGTGGTGAGGTTGCAGCAGAGGCTAAGCATATATGGTGGCTAGCATACGCAAATAAGAGCGAGAAGAGGAGCTATGGAACGGTCGTGAAGCTAGCAATGATCAAGAGGTGATCCTGAACTCCTACTTACGTCAAACATAACCCAAAACCGTGTTCACTTGCCGGACTCCGCCGAAAGAGACCATCACGGCTACACACGCGGTTGATGCGTTTTAATTTGAATCTGGTGTCAAGTTATCTACTACCGGACATTAACAAATTCCCATCTGCCACATAACCGCGGGCACAGCTTTCCAAAGTTTATACCCTGCAGGGGTGTCCCAACTTAGCCCATGACAAGCTCTCGCGATCAACAAAGGATATTCCTTCTCCCAGGAAGACCCGATCAGACTCGGAATCCCGGTTTACAAGACATTTTGATGATGGTAAAACAAGACCAGCAAAGCCGCCCGATGTGCCGACAATCCCGATAGGAGCTGCACGTATCTCGTTCTCAGGGCAACACCGGATAGGTCAGCCTACGAGTAAAACCAGCCCTCGAGTTGCCCCGAGGTGGCCCCGCAGTCTGCCCGGTTCGGACCAACAATTAGACAAGAACTTGCCCGGGGGGCTAAAATAAAGATGACCCTCGAGAGAGGGACTCCCAAGGGAAAAGTAGGTGGTGGTGAGGCAAATGGTAAAACCAAGGTTGGGCCTTGCTGGAGGAGTTTTATTCAAAGCGAACTGTCAAGGGGGTCCCATAAATCACCCAATCGCGTAAGGAACGCAAAATCCGGGAACATAACACCGGTATGGCGGAAACTAGGGCGGCAAGAGTGGAACAAAGCACCAGGCATAAGGCCGAGTCTTCCACCCTTTACCAAGTATATAGGTGCATTAATTAAATAAGAGATATTGTGATATCCCAACCATAATCGTGTCCACCATGGAGCAATCTTCAACTTCACCTGCAACTAGCAACACTATAAGAGGGTTGAGCAAAGCGGTAACATAGCCAAGCAACGGTTTGCTAGGAAGGGTGAAAATGTTAGAGGCTGACATGGCAATTTGGGAGGCTTGAAGAGCAAATGATAGGTAGCGCAGCATAGCGATAGAACGAAGCAACTAGCATAGCAATGATAGTAGTGAGATCCAGGGTAGCGGTCATCTTGCCTGAAATCCCGCTAGGAAGAAGAACGAATCCATGAAGAAGATGAAGCCACGAAGACGAACCAAGCGTAGACGAACGAATCCTCACGATCACAACGAAACGGGAACTATCGAGAAGAAGCACACAACATAGTAAACACACCACACATTTACAAGACATGATGCTCAAACAAGTATGATGCACGACAAGACTACATGAAGCTACTCCTGGCAAGAGATGCTGCATACAAGAGCAACACATCCAGGCAAGTTTAAATGAGGCCGGAAACAACATATAACAAATCCGGTAAGTCCTCATATGCAAATTTCGAAATAGGTCCAGATCTGAATAAACCTTATGTTCAAGTTGTTAAACAGCAAGTTAAGATGCACCAACAGGATATACACGAAATTCTGGTCAAGTTACATATAAAGTTCATTTAGTTCGGAGCTACGGCCTAGAAGATATGAGCAAAACAAGTTAAACATGGCCTTGATGCAAAATGCATAGAAACATCAAGAAAACACCTCAAAACAAGTATGCAACATGATAATATGAAGCTACATGCAAAATCTAGCAAGTTTCATATAGAGCACACTCAAAATGGAGCAACGGTTCAACACATACACTCTATACAATTTATAACAACAATCTATCCAAAACATCAACTATGCATCTTGCAAACACCAAAACAATATGCTACAGCACCCCAACATGAGAACAAAAGGCATGGTCATGATGTACATGTAATGAATAACAAAACATGAACACTGAGCTATCTTCAGAAATCACTAGAACATGCTCAAAAAGACATGGCAAGATTGCAAATAATAACAGTTTCAGGGTTAACAGAAATAACATCAGGTTGCAATGTTTAGAGCTATCAAACAACATGTTAAAGGAACTTAACATGGCAACCAAAGGCATGGCATGAAACTACTAAATGTACAGAACTAAAGTTCTTTACTGACCATGAGCCAAAAAGGATCAGAAGATATGATGGCACCCATGTAAACATGGCAAGTTATATGACAGATTCAAACATGGCAGGAACAACAATAAGTAGGCATGTTGGTGATCTTGTACGACTCACCACAGAGCAATACATGGCATGAAAAGGTTACTAACGGTAAGAAGACATGTTTGTGAAGCTAGCAAAGCTCATGGCAAAACTGAACTTAATGTTAACAGGCTGACAGCAACATTATTTAGCAACTTTAGAGCATGATAACAACAAGCTACAGCAGGCTATAAATGCAACCAGGGGCATGGATGGATATAGCATGACATTTATAACAAAAGATCCTTAGTGATCATCTCCAGATAATGCATACAATGACTTGTAGCAGCAGGTTTACATAGCATCACAAAATAACACATTCAGCCTAGCAAAACAGCAACAGCAAGTACCCTACTTAACAAGCTTGATGCGCTCACTACAAGACTCAAAAAAATACCTGGCAAGCACCTCTGTAAAGATGGCATGATGTAGTACAAAACACATGTAGACATCAAGCTCATAGGATGCACACATCAAATGCAACAAAAATAACAAATCATCAAGTTCTGTTAACAGGCAACAGTTAACATCATATAGCACTCTTGCAACGATGATTAGGGCATCAAGATGGCCTCAAACAAACATGGCACAATGGAATGAAATGTATACCATCTCATGACGAACATTTTGACATACGACACGCACAAAACAGAGCAGTATGCAAAGAGATATGGTATGGCAAACATATGCACATAATATGATGATTTTCGGGACTTAGCAGAAATTCACCTCGCAGAAAAAGTGGATGGGGAAATCTGGGACGGAGGCGTACGCGCGGGGGAGGCGTTTGGTTGGGCGAGGTGGTGGATCTGGTCCACCTGACAAGATCCAGCAAGGACGGCGCCGGCGAGCTCCTCCGGCGAGGTGGTGCGCCGACCGGCGGAGGAAGGCGGTGAGGGCGGCTGGACGACGACGGGGCGGCGCACGAGGTTCGGCGTCCCGGGCAGCGGCGAGGAGGAACCACGGGGGCTCGGGCGCGGGACGGCCTCTCCTGCGGCGGCTTGCTCCAGCGGTCACCGGCGGGCATGGCGGCGGCGCGGGAGACGAGGATGAGGCGGCAGAGGCGGGCGCCTCGGTGCGCCGACGGCGGAGAGCGGCGAGGGGCAGCGGGGCGACGTCCGGTCACCAGCGAGAAGCAGCGCCGGCACGGGAGGCGGACGGCAGCGGGGTACAGTGAAGGACACGGCGGCGGCGGGGACGGAGTCCGGCGGCTGGAGGCTGCGGGCCTCGGGGCCCAGATCGGGACCCGGGTGGGCCTGGCGCGGGCCTGATGGGCCGCGGTGGCGGGGACGGTGTGGGAGGCGATGTGGAAGTCCCCCGTTGGCTGCGGGCGGTGGCGGCGATTCGTCCGGCGCGGAAGGACATGTCCGGCGCGGTGGGAGAAGATTTTTAGGGTTTGGACTGTGAATTTCGGAGGGGGAGGTGTTTTTATAGGTAGGGGGAGCTAGAAGAGTCCAAATGGAGCACGATTTTCGCCCACACGATAATGATCGAACGACCGAGAGCATGGAGGGGGTAAGGATGGGTTTTGGGCCAGTTCGGAAGGGTGTTGGCTACAACACGCACGAGGCCTTTTCGGTCCCTCGGTTAACCGTTGGAGTATCAAACGGCCTCCAAATGGCACGAAACTTGACAGGCGGTCTACCGGTGGTGTACCAAGGCCGCTTGGCAAACCTCGGGCCATTCCGAGAATGTTTAACACCTGCTCACAATAGGAGACAAAAATGGGAACACCGGAGGACATAGGAGTGCCGGATTGCAAAACAGACAACGGGGAAAATGCTCGGATGCATGAGACGAACACGTATGCAAAATGAGAACCACATGATGACATGATAAAATCCAACATGAAAGCAAATGACATGGCAACGATGGCGAATAACTGGCAGACACCTGGTGCATCGAATCTGGGGCGTTACATGTAACCTCGGGCCCCCAGATTCGCATCCGGCTGTTGGTTCCGGTCCGCACACCCTCGAGCCAGCCAATCCAGGTTGGGCTCCGGTAATGGAGTTTACCGCTGTGGACATCTTTTAGCACTCTCCCTTTGGCGACATGCAGAACTCATTAAAGTCTCTCTCTTTGTCAGGAGGCTCTGGGCCGAACTATGTCCGTCTTGAGTGGGAAGCAGGTGACAAAGGAATTTGCTGCCCACCCACCACCCACTACATCGCCATGATCGATGATTTAACTGATGTGCTTAACTTCGACTCCAAAGACATCGATGGTATGGACGATGATGTAGGAGACATACAAGAGCCAGCGCTCACATGGCGGTGGACAGGCGCCTCTTTATACGATATATATATGGTGGACACTCCGGAGGAAACGAATGGTGACGAGGCAGCGGAGGATAAACCCTCAGGAGAAAAAGCAAAGCATGGGCGTCTTCGGCGCCGCTCCAAGCCCCGCCACATCAATACCGGCCCCGGAGATAAAAGCAATCCGGATGGTGCCGAAGAGGAATACAACCCTGATCAGCCTATCTTCAAGCAGGCCGGACCGGCCACGATGGGATACTTGGAGAGGGACAATTAGACACCCCCCTCCGAAGACGAGGTAAGCCTCGGCAATGACGAATTCGGCGTGCCTGAAGATCTAGTGGAACAAGTTCGCTTCGAGCGATGGCTCATAGCCACGGCAAGGAGTCTGCAAAGGAAGCAAGAACAACTTAAAGCTGACCAAGATTTGCTAGCGGATAGGCGGACCAAGATCCTGGCCACCGAAAAGTACGGATTTGACAGCCATAACAAAGGACATACGCGGCACAACAGGCTACCTCAACCTAAGCAAGAGAACCAAAGACACACAACCCGACGTCCACACACCACTACAGTCCAAGACAGTAAGAAGGATACACGAAGAGGCATCCTCAAGCCTCGGCGCAATGGTCATAAACATCAAGTCAGGGAAGCTGGTGCCAAGTCCAGCAACTCCCAGTCCGGTCAACAGACAAAGAACAGCTCAAGCCTATTCGGCCCAAGCCACATACTTGATCAACCATGTGAAATTCATAGTACTCCTAGAAGGACGGCAAAGCATACCAATAGAGAAGTCGGATCCTGAAAACAAAGCGACTAGTTGTGTGGCAGAAACAATGAAGGGAGGCGTCTAGTCAAGAGACCCCCCCAGAGCACAACAGTACGGCCGATCGCCCCCTATCATACAAACAACACAACTCAATTGCGTACCCCTAGACCTAGTAGTCCAGGGGCTCCATAACACATAAAGCCCCCGCGGGTATGATTCTACAAATAAAACCTTCTACAAGATGTCAGGTGCAAAGGCCAAGTTCATTGGCCCACCGCTCTAACGGTTGTTCTCAGATAACCAAAAAATGCCACATCATCAGCGCATTCCCCTCATACGGTAACCCACCGTATGATAACGCGATGAACCACGTTGACTATATTCCATGTGGTAAACCATTAGGCTAACGCTGGTGATATACTCACGCCTACATACAAGGTGGAACCCCGCCCCTAGAGCGGAAATCATACAGATGCCGGAGTAGCAAGTCGTGCATGCCTATAAAAATTTTGATATGACAGCCAACGATTCGGACACCAACTGAGGAGTCCGCACTACTTCACGGTATAGCGGCTGGGGTCACCAGGGTCCGATCAGGAACATTTAGACCAACCACAAGAGGACGTTCGGCTACCTCCAAGCATTTGCTTTCACAAACTAACTTTGATACAGAATAGGACTGGTGGCGTGGAATCGACCCGGACACACAAGGACAGGACCATGCAGACAAAAGGCAGTTCGGATACACTCTCGATCCACTAACAGCCCCCTACAGTCCGGCCATCACAGGTTCCGCCAAAAACCATCTCTTTTCATAATCATAAATCGCACTCATATGCATAGCCATATTATCTTGCTACAATGCGTAGACTTGAATAACACGTACTGGCCATCGCTTATCATCGACGACTCTTTGCCACAAAACAGCAGCCACACTTCATGTTACGCCCGGTGGTGCCAGGGGCTTCATAATACGGCAATAAAGTCCGACCACCTTCTCGGTCGCTCGGCACCCCGAACTTATAGCACTATATGCATCAGCTCCGAATCATGTCTTGGGTCATTGGTTGGGTTTGCCCGGCTCTGATGTTTTGGTACCTTACGTTCCGTTCCGTCGGCTAAGGTAGCGCTGGGAGAACTACTGCGATTGTGTCCCGGTTCTGCTGGATGAGCACCTCAGTAGAGAAAGCCGAAAACTGACTGTCATGATGTAGTGAGAGCTGGTCAGCTATTCGAGAGGTTGCAAAATCCTTAAAGATTTATTCCGCATAACGCCACTATCAATGCAGATTGCGATGGATCGGTCTTCCGATCAGGCGCCAATAGAGCCCCTAGTCCGGCCTTCCGAACACTAGGGGCTGCGCCGACCATACTCGAATTCCTATGGCTAAGTGAGAGTAGTAAAGCCATATAGTCCGATTGCCTGGTTCGTGGTGAGAAACACCCCCTTAAAAGGACCCGGCCATGGGATAAAGAGTGTTCAGATATATCCCGAACACCCCCGTATTTTTTACGTGGGGGCTGAAGCCGACGATTGGCCAACTCTCAGAATTTACATACAATAAACAACCGCACAGGAAGAACATATGTTCAAAGAAAACAGGCAATATATAATAAAAGCGCCATTATCCCATATTACAAATATCGGTATGAATGCCCTCAGGGAAACATAATGTCTTTGGTACACTTATCCGCCGCAAGGCGGGCCCCCTTCAGTACACCTTCATAGTACAGTTCGGGCTTGCGGTGCTCCTTACCCTCCGCCGGCCCCTCATTCATCAGCTTCTCCACATCAAGCTTGCCCCAATGCACTTTTGCACGAGCAAACGCCATGCGCGCACCTTCTATACAGACTGATCGCTTGATAGCATCAAGCCGAGGACAGGCGCCCACAATCCGCTTCATGAGTCCGAAGTAACTCCTTGGAATTGGCTCCGCGGGCCATAACCGGACAACCAAGTCCTTCATGGCTAGTTCGGCCGCCTCGTGCAGTTCGACCAGCTGCTTCAGCTGGTCGATAAAAGGCACCGGATAGTTCGGCGCCAAATACTGCAACCAGAAGCTCCTCTCCGCAGACTTCCTCTCCTTGGTACGGTAGAATTGGGCAGCGTCTGATATACTGCGAGCCAGATCCGCAAACACCCCTGTAAAATCAAAGAATTCAGCTTGCCGCTTAGAGTTCTCCCCACTATCATGTAATTATGGCCACGAATACAACATGCCTTACCAGCCGTAACTTTCCAGGCCTCTTGAATGTCCCGTACAACACCTCGGGCTTCTTCCCGAGCTTCTTCCGCGGCTTGGAGAGCTTCGGCAAGTTCGGATTCTTTCCCTACTAGACTCTGCTCCAAGCTCTCGTTTTTCGTCACAGCCTCCTGGAGCTCTCGTTCAACTGTGATGATCGTGGCCTCGTGTTTTTCACGAAGCGCCTGTTCGGTGACAACCTTCTCGTTGGCATCAGCCACAGCCTTCTTCAGCGCCTCATATTCGACACTCGCTCCTAGGGCGTACAACACAAATACTTTTCAATAGGCACAATTACTCATTCATACCTAATGCAAGACAATGTTTGAACATACCTTGCTTCTCCTCTAATTGCTTCCTCACACGGCCAAGTTCTTCCTCGGCCCGTTTCAGCTCTGCTTCAGTTCGGACACTTCCACCCGATGAGCGACCGTCTTCTCCGCAGACGCCTGTTTTCAAACAAAGAGGTACACATCATTGCCAAAGGTTCACCCGAAAAGAGGAGTTGATCCCCTGCCCGGCTCTCTATCTTCCGCCAGACAGTGTATCAGGGGCTACTACTCATATTATGATGATTCCTCAAAGGTTTCTTAGAAACCATACCTCAAAAGCCTTTATAAGGCCAAGGCAGGACTCATTCTGCCCGCTTTCGGTAGACTCAATCTTTCCAACCACCGCACCCATGAGGGTACGATGTTCATCGACGATAGACGCGTTCTTTAACACTGTCGATAGACCGCCCGGAAGCTCTGCGTAGACAGAGGTTGCCGGCGGAGTAGGCAAACCTCCCTCCGTGGAGGGTGGCCTCTCGCCCGATCCTGGAGCCTTAGAGGCCTCCAGGACCTTATCCGGCTCTAGATCTCTTTGAGAAGACACCTCGGTGTCACGCCTGGACTTTGAAAAAGGAGCCCCCGGAGGCGTCTCGCTCGCCACAGCATCCGAGCTCAACGAATCCTCCGATGAGGACTATCCGACGGGAGATCTTGCCGGGCTGGACGAGATGTGGCGATAGTTAAAACTACTAGACCTAGATGACCCTGGATGCATAGGCGCATTCGGAACCCGGTTACGTACGATCTTTCCAGGGGCTGGGCTCTGGGATCCCACTCCAGGCCGTTATCGGCGGCCGGGGGGGATGTCTCTGGATGGGACCCTCTCCCCCTCTTGGGCCATTCGGCCTCCAGGGACGGGGAAGCCGCACGCTTCTTACCACCTGCAGAGTGAGGCTCGTCCTCCTCTCCTTCCTCCTCTTCGTCTTCGGAAGAAGGAGCATCGCTAGAGTCTTCGGATTTGGCATCCGAAGCCTCGCGGCGATGGAGGCCACTCCGGGTCTTCTTGACCTTCTTGGAGTCCTACTTCTTTGGCGCCTCGTAAGGCACAGGGACCAGCATCTTCGTTAGAAGAGGTCCGGCCGGTTCCTCCGGCAGCGGGGCCGGACAATGCATCCGCTCCACCTTCTTAATCCATCCCTGAGGTCACGATGAATCACGATTAAAATGTCTCCCTCATGACATGCCAACTGAAGCACGGATGGACAGGTCGTGGCGGTAACTTACTAGGCTTGAAGGATGGGATAATTGATACCCCCGGTCCTCGGCGGAGTCCGGCCACGATTTGCCGGACTTGAACCGCACCTGCCAGATATCCCCGTGGGAGGAGTCATAGAGCTCCCGAAGGGTTTAGTGCTCGGTTGGGTCAAACTCCAAAAAAGTGCAGGCTCGACGCTGGCAAGGGAGAACCAGGCGAAGTAGCATCACCTGGACCACATTGACGAGTTTGATGTCCTTGTCGAGCACGCTCTGAACGTGCATTTGAAGCAGTGAAAGCTCATTGGACGAGGTCCAGTTCGGGCCCTTCTTGGGCCAGGACGTGAGCCGCAGTGGCGCTCCAGATCTGAACACAGGAGGTGCAGCCCACTTTTCGCCACGTGGTTTGGTGATATAAAACCACTGCTGCTGCCACTCCTTGACGGAGTTGTTGAAGGTGCCCTTCGTCCAAACGACCTTGGGCATCTTGCTCACCATGGCGCCGCCACACTCGGCGTGTTCGCCACTCACCACCTTGGGCTTCACATTGAAAATCTTTAGCCACAGGCCGACGTGAGGCGGAATCCGGAGAAAAGTCTCACACACGACGATGAACGTCGAGATATTAAGAAAAGAGTTGGGGGCAAGATCAATCCCATAGTAATACATGACCCCACGGACAAATGGGTGGAGGGGAATCCCGAGGCCACAGACAAAATGGGGAAGGAACACAACTCTCTCGCAAGGCTCCGGAGTGGGGACAACCTGTCCCGCCGGTGGAAGACGATGGCCAATCTTCTTGGCCAGATACCCGGCTTCCCGGAGCTTCTTGATATCCTTCTCCCGGATGGTAGAGGCCATCCATTTGCCTCTTGCTCTGGATCTGGACATCTTTGGAAGACCTCTCTTCGATGGAAAATAAGAATGCTTGGGCGTTAGGGCTCGAGCAGAGGGGAATGAGTTAGCGGAAGGAGAAGGCGTGGGTAAAGAGGAAGAGACCTTATCTCTTTATAAGAGATGGTAAAAGCTTTTTGCGCCTCCCCACTTGCCTAGTGGAACCCGCTCACCTCCCACTCGCCGCGATAAGTGGTGCGGTTGGATTACCCACACCCGTATTGATGACAATCCCGTAATAAGGGGACACAATCTTTTGCTTCGACAAGACGTGCCAAGGAAACCGCCTCGCAATATACGCTTAGGCTGGACGTGGGAAAATGACCCGACCCTGATGACATGTTGCACTGTCTAAAAAGTTGTCAGCAGGGTACGTTTGTGAAATATCGTTCTCTCTATAGCGGTATGTGAAGATCATCTTGCAGGTCCAGACACGGTCGACGTGTTCGATAATTATCTTGGAGTATTCGGAGAAGGAACCCGCCTTGCAATGTCCGTAGACAAGACTACGCGCCGGACTCATCGTCATTGAAGCCTGGTTCAGGGGCTTACTGAGGGAGTCCTGGATTAGGGGGTATCCGAATGGCCGGACTATATACATCGTCCGGATTATCGAAGCGTGAAGGTACAAGACTCAAGACTTCGGCCCGTGTCCGGATGGGACTCTCCTTTGCGTGGAAGACAAGCTTGATATTATATTTCCTTCCTTGTAACTGACTCCTTGTAAACGCTAGCCCTCTCCAGTGTCTATATAAACCGGAGAGGATGGTCCTTAGAAGGCCGATCACAATTACAATCACTAGTCATCAACCCGTGCACCTGCACGGTCTAGAAAGTGTTCTATCATAACATTATTATGGAATATCATATAATATTTATCATAGATTTTTTTAAGCAGAGCCGGCGAATCAGTATATAATTTATATTGTGGTAGAATTTAATGCACATGTGAAGTTTTATACTAAAATGTGGATTATATTAATCAAAAATTGATACAACATATCGAACCCTATATATTTGAAATAATGTCTGGTTTGCGTCCAAACATTACAAATATATTGATGCACATTTTAGTATTTTGATACTTTCAGAGGAAAAATCTAACATCGAAAATTCCCTTTCAATGACTTTCATAACTACAATGGATTTGACGAATAGTATCAACATTCCTGGACACATATGATGGGTGTAGAGATATCCTAATACATTTATATTTGACGAAGCTTTCTTACCAAAGTAGGAACATCATTTGCATCAACATCATTTGTTTGAATTAGCCCTAAAGAGTAGTTGGCAGCAATCTTTGTTGTATCTACTTAGCATATTTGTGTAAAACTATTCAATTTTTGAACAATTAGAATGATTTGCACCGGTATAATGGCAACTACTTCTCTAAGTGCGTCATCGTCCTCTTACATCAGGTCTATCTTCCTTTACCCTAATTCTTCCCATTTATATTATTTTTCAATAATACTTGATGTTGCATGGATGTAATACATTGAGTAGGCAGACTTTAATCAGTCGTAGTATGCACTTTTAATCTGGTGAGATTATGCACACATCGACATGTATACTCTTAAGCTAAGCCAATTGCCTTTTTCACATAATTACATTAAGAATAGAGAAATATTGTTTAGTGTTGAATAATAATAGTAATGTGTGTGTCAGCCTACTAGTATGCTATTTCCTCTCATTCGGGCACATGGTCATGCTGGTCCATTTACAATTTGTAGGGCGAGGATGAAATTGACTAAGTTATACATGAGTGAATCTTCTATTTCAAAATATCTGGCATCCACTAATCTATGTTTCACATCATCTCTCTTGGTTCTTATTGCATTGGATTATAGTCCTTTATCTTTATTATTAAACTTTAGAGTGTATTTTAATACTTTATAATTTGTTTTACCCAATAAGATTCAATTTTTAATGGATGTGAATGTGGAATATTCCTATTAGCAATACCCATAAAATTACAGTTTATGTTAATATATGATTTTTCTGTGCACATCAATTTCTGTATTTTTTCCTTGTTATGTTACAGTTAGGTGATTTCAGAAAATTAATTATTATAGTATGGGTCTTCATTATGTAAGGTAGGATTGATTTTTTTTACAACGTGAGATGCTTGAGGAGTTTATATTTGTACGTTTTCATTTTCCAATTTACAGGGAACATGTACGTGTTTGTTGTGTGTAGGAACTGGGACATGGACTTCACGTGGGGCGTTAGGAGCTCTCGTTATACGTTTCTTTTTCTTATAACAAAGGGAGAGGACACGTGGATTTTGTATTGGTTGAAACTTAGCGAGTTAGCGTGGGTGTTTAGGACTCTCTGACATACGTGTTTTTTTGCAGGTGACTATTGTGATGTACGGGCTGAGTTACACGTATGTGTTGTCTTTTTCATAAATAAAATTGTACGTACCTCTCATAGATCTCGTCCATTAATTTTTAAATCTAAAGGCTACCTTAATCTTGATGATGTGGATTAACATGAAGACTCAAAAGGTGCCTCCAATTAGTAAATATAAGATATAAGATACCATCATCGGCTAGCTCTTAGGGTTTAGCCTCTATGATCTCGTGGTATATCTACTCTTGTACTACTCAGATCTTCAATATTAATCAAGTAGGAAGTAGGGTTTTACCTCCATCGAGAGCGCCCAAACCTGGGTAAACATTGTGTCCCTTGCTTCCTGTTACTATCAGCCTAAGACGCATAGATCGGAACCCCCTACCCGAGATCCGCCGGTTTTGACACCGACAACTGGCCCGACAGGCCCACGATGCTGAACTGGACGTCTGACAAAGCTTCAGCAGATACTATGACGTCGAGGTCCATAACTGTTCTCACGTGGTAGTTAGTGCGTAAAGGCCAGAGGCCAACTCAGAACAAATACCCAAACCTGTTAGTGCATTGGGGGCTCGCGGATACGAGCAGAGACTCATGATAATGTGACCCCGTCGCCCCGTCTCATGGACTTACGGCAAGGGCCCAGACTGCCCAGCCGAGCCACGTAGAAAACTCGCGGGTGCTCAACGGGCCCACCCGACTTTCACATCATCTCACAGGTACCCCTCAAGGCCAACCCGACTTCAACAATGGTCTCAAGTAAGTCAAGGTAACCGTGTGTCCAAACATCAATGGGAAAACCCGAGGAATCACCCACGGAGGATTCCACTCGATGTAATCATCAAGGTGAACGTAAGAGGATCCAACCTCGAGGTTCACACTTGAGGTGTTGCATGATAGAGCCGTATCCGGAATGGTGAATGAGGAACCACCCTCGTTGACCACGACCGAATAGCTACACTACAGAATTATCATCAGGAGTGCGTTATGAGGGATCACCCTCGACACTCGATAGTAGCTCTGCAGAGTTGAGCAACTAAAGGGGCGTGATGTGATGTGATGTGTCAGGCTCTGGTCATCGATCACGTTGATCGAGTCGTCGGAGATGAAGCAGGGGCAACAATGACAATGTGGGGGTCACTGATGGATCACTAACCAACCTATACTAAGCAGTTTAGGATAAGCAGGTAAGTAACAATAAGCAGGTTACAAAAGCAGCCTATGCATCAGAATAGGAGCAATCAAATATTGTAGCAAAATATAATGCAAGCATGAGAGAATGGAATGAGCAATATTGGGATGATCAAACCGGGGGCTTGCCTGGAAGCTCTGCTGAAACAGAAGAGGGTCGTCGTCGACATAGTCGATCACAGTGGCATCAGCAGCGGTCTCGGGGTCTACCGAAGAAAAGAGGGGGAAGAAACAGTAAATACACGCAAACATATGCATAACAAGACAACAAGCGGGGCTAGAAGTGTTCTAAAACAGTGCTAGGCGATACTGGCGAAGGGGGAAAATACATCAGAGAATGTTTTCCCGGTGTTAGGCATTTTCAGACAGACGAAACGAAGGGGAAAGTTTGCATTTTCGCTATGCCAGGGACGTGTGGCAGACAAACGGACCGTGGAATCAGACTCATCTCGTTGTTCTGAGCAACTTTCATGTACAAAGTTTTTCGATCTGAGCTACAGTTAATTTTCTATGATTTTTCAAAGATTTAAGCAATATTCTGAAATTATTATGAAAATGGAAATACTGCATCATCATGACGTCAGGGTGATGTCAGCAGTCAACATTGACCTGTTGACCAGTCAAACTGACAGGTGGGTCCATCCTGTCATAGACTGATAACTAAACAACTTTTGATTTTAACTAACCTAGTTAATTAGGATAATTAAGCCAATTAGGATAACTAAACTGACAGATCGGGCGCGGCCGTGCGTCGGTATGCAGAGGGCGGCGCAGCGCTGGGAGGAGGAGGCGAGGTGAGCCGGGCAGCGGCGGGGCTGCGGCGGGGCACGCAGGCCGGCATGCAGTGAAGGGCTTCGGCGGCGGCGGCAGCTGCTGGTGGTAGCGTACAGAGGCGACAGGGCTCGCCGAACTCGCGGCTGTGGCGACCATTTGGTCAGCCGGAAGCACCTACAGGGAGAGGGCGACAACGCGCATCGGGGAGAGGTGCTCATGGGTGGGGTGGTGCTCGGACTTGGGCGCAGTGACCACGATAGGCGGCGCCGCCGTTCGGGACTACGCGGAGACGGTACGTGACGCGAGCAAGCAAGATGAGCAGCGGGGCAGCAACTGCGGGGCTCCATGAGCACGCTAGGGCAGACGGTGAGGCCGTAGTGGCTTGGGAGTGTGGTGTTCGCAACCATGGCGTCGGCCGGAGCACGACCACGCGGCGGAAAAGCTACGGGGTGCAGGCGACCTAAAGGGGAGGAGGAGGAGGAGCAGTGGCTTACGGTCGTTGCTGGGAAGGCCCGGGGAAGACGCGCAATGGTCGGAGACGAAGGAGGCGACGGGGACCCGAGGCGGACGGAGGGGAAGAAGAAGACGGCATCGAGGCAGCCCACCATCTTCAACCCCGCGACACAGGCGACGTAGTCAATGCCGAGGACCTCCCGGGACACGAGCGGACGGAGTAAAAGGGCCGGCGGCCACGCGCACGACGCGACAATGACGACGAGCCCACTCGGGCGAGCGCGTCTCGGCAGATCTAAGGAGGGGAGGGGAGAGGGAGATATTTTTGCGAGGGGGAGCTAACAAGGCCGGGGGGTGGTCGCATCATTCTTATCCCCTCCGGGGCAGCGCCGATGATGTGGTGCGGAGGGGACGCGCGGGAGGAGCCAAGGTCAGATGAACAGGGAAGGAGGAGGACGACCCAGGGGAGGGGGAAGTGAGCTGTCTAGCTGGGGATCTGGGCCAGACAAGATGGTAGGCTATGCCCAGGGTTTTTTCCCTTTTCCCATTTTTTTGTTTTATAAATTAAACAGCTAGCCCCTAATTTATTCTTTTTAGAGCATTTAAACACATCATAAAAATGTGGTTGCAACATGACAAATATCCAGGGATTATTTGCCACACTTCGAACATTTTAGTTTCCATGTTTGACAAAGTTTGAATTTTGGACTTTAGTTTGAACTTGAATTTGAATTATGCCTTGGACCAAAATAGGATTAGCAATAGTAACAATGGTGACATGGCATCATTAGTAGAGGATCATTGTAGCTTAATTATCCAGGCATCACTATTCTCCTCCACTGCAAGAAATCCCGTCCCGACATTTAAGGGGTGGAGTAAGATAGAAAGACTCGGCAAGGACGGAGCTCAACACAACATAGGCACATGGGGGCTATCTTAGTGAATGTGGCATAGAGGCACCTCTCAAGTCGCAGTTCAAGAAAGACGTCGAGGGCAAGGTAAGGAGGTGCAATAAGGGGCTTCAACTAGGTAGGCAATCGTTCGATGTCTGAAATCGAGTGTGAAAGGGGGTTCAGAGCGTCGAGAATAAGTATTGCATCTGATACCAGAACAGATCACAAGAAGGTGGTTCGTGAATTACATATGAAGCCAAGCGTGAGGAACAATTTTGGAAGACATGGAAGTACAGGAGTGAGGTTTCGATCCTGTGGAACTGTAGGTTATGGGCCCACCATGTGGGTTAACACCAGGAAGACGCTAATCATTTTGCACGGTCAAGATAGCAAGGCAAGTCAGAGGATAGCCTATCAATTATGTTGGAAACAACATTGGTACCAAGGGCGAGGGACGAAGAGAACCATTTTCCTCCTCGCAAGGCGAGGCGGACCCATAGGCAAAGTTCTCGTCCATCGGTGGCTACTGGAATGTCATCAACAATAGTAACAAGGTCTTACTAAAAGAATTTGTACACCGAGGTGTTTACATAAGCAGGGAATTATCACTCCTTAGATTTGTTAGGTTACAAGAAAGGTTAAACAAAACAATGGAAAGAAAAGTGTAGACTTGAATCAGTTATCTGTGTACAAGCGGTCACGACGAGGACCTCCCGGGACAAGAGCGGACGGAGTACAAGGGCCGGCGGCCACGCGCATGACGCGACAACGATGATGAGCCTGCTCAGGCGAGCGATTTCGATGGATCTAAGGAGGGGAGGGAGAGGTAGATATTTGTGCGAGGGAGAGCTGACAAGGCCGGGGGTGGTCACGTCTTATCCCCTCCGAGGTAGCGCTGATGATGTGGTGGGGCGGGGATGCGCGGGAGGAGCCCCGGTCAGATGAACAGGGAAGGAGGACGACGACCCAGGGGAGGGGGAAGTGGGCTGTCCAGCTGGGGAGGTGGGCCAAACAAGATGGTGGGCTAGGCCCAGGGGTTTTTCCCATTCCCCATTTTTTTGTTTTATAAATTAAATAGCTAGCCCCTGTTTTTTTTCTTTTTAGAGCATTTAAACACATCATAAAAATGTGATTGCAACATGACAAATATCCAGGGATTATTTGCCTCACTTCAAACATTTTAGTTTCCATGTTTGACAAAGTTTGAATTTTGGACTTGAATTTGAATTTGGTTGCAACTTTAGCATTTAAACACATCATAAAAAAGTGGTTGCAACTTGAATTTGAATTATGCCTTGGACCAAAAGAGGATTAGCAACAGTAACAATGGTGACATGGCATCATTAGGAGAGGATCACTATAGCTTAATTATCCGGGCGTCACAAGCGTTACCTAAAGAACAAGTATCTTAGTTGAACTATGGAACAACGTTAACTCTTGAACAAGACCCGTAAGAGATCAGCATGAATATATAGTGAAATGTGATAACCAATTTTCCATTCTTAGATGAATAACAAAACCATAAATGTTGCACACTAGTAAGATGAGGGTGCAACCTATCTGGCCGACATCCATAGGAGTGAGCATCATGTGCTGACTTGTCGAAGGCCCTGCATTTGTTGTGGATGTCCATGTCGGGCACACGCATTCGATGCAGGGAACTGTTGAGTAGGGACTATTGCTCTCTTCTAGTGTATGCTTCCGTTGTTGGAGCAGCTGCGGTGAGTCAAAAGACGGTGTGGCTGAAGATGCAGATAACGCATAATCTTAAGAATGACATATCTCTTTGATCTGAAGAAATACACTAAGAGATCAACGACAAGGTACGAGAGTGGTCACACTTCTGTTGACTGAAGACTAAATTGGGGTCACACAATTTTATTTTATTTTGGTACTGTCTGACCTACGCCAGATGGCTTGATGGCCGTCTTGTGCCTCCCAGCTGACACTGTTTGGAATCTTCCCCGAAGAGCCAGCGACCAACGGCAGAGCATCCTGCCTCCGCCGTCTGTGTCCCCGGCGAAAACCCCGCTCCTCGCCCCACCGCACTGCCGTGGTTGCGCCGCCCCTGGGCCAATTCACAAAGACTCCCCGTCATCCAGATCCGGCTGCGGCAGTACCTTCAACCCACGCAACTCTAAGATATCCATCTAAGCACTGCTTCCGTGGTGAACTTGCGTCCCCGCACCCTTATGTTAGACACCAGCCAACCGACAGCCTAGGAGCTCCGCCGCCTTGAGGGGTGCTGCTTCCCATTGGGAATCGATTGACCCAGAATAAAAATTTAGATAACTAACGCCTAAATAAAGTGATTTGAGATGAGGGTGCGACCTATATGGCGGCATGGTGAAGTAGGCAGGTCCAGCTGCTGAGTCGGTGAGGTCAGCACGGTTGCGGTGGCGACCGGCGGCAAGGAAACAGCGATGTCGCGACGGTCGATGACTACGGGGAAGCAGCGCCGGGACTTTTGACGGATCCGAAGTTGGAGCCGCTCCAGCACCGCGAACAACGGCGGGGGTGAATCGGCTCCAGTACGGTTCACGCAGCCGTCGTCGAGGCAGCTCTAGCAGCACGGAGTAAGAGGCACACGGCCCACTGCACGACGGCAAATGGACAGCGTCTCCGACATTAGGGAGGAGGGCGGCTGTGAAATTGGTGCGGTGGGGGTGCCATGGAGGAGGGGCTGAGGTTTCGCGGCTTGGAGAAGGGAGCTTCCGGGGAAAAGGTGATCTGGTGCCCACGAGGTATGAATGGGGGGGATTGGGAGGGGAGTGGAACCATGTCTTACGGACGCATTCGTCTGAAATGTGAGGGGGAGTTACAGTTCTACCCCTGCCTTTAGGCTTCTCGGCTTGGGTCTGTCTACTGAGGGTCGGGGATAGTAGAGTAACTTTGCTACTCCACAAATAGTGGGCGGGAGCGATTTCGGGCGAGGAGGGCGTGTTTTGAAATATAGTGGGCGCGAGCGATTTCGGGCGAGGAGAGCGTGTTTTGAAACAGTTAGCACGAGCTATTTTGGGCGAGGAGAGTGTGTTTTTACATGCTCTTTGCTAGTGATTTCCTATATGACAAATAGTTGACCCACTCAAAAACGGAAATCAAACACAAAATGAAATATCTCGATTCAATGAAATAGGTCGTTCACTAGGTCAAAACAGTGAACTAAATCCAATATTGAACACCTCAATCGAGTAGCATGTTGTACAGTATTGTAGTACTCCATGAACATGTTGAAAGTCAAATTAATGAATTTGTTTGATATACGCATATATCCGTTCATGTGTGGATTGCAGACAACATGTTCTCCAATTTAAATATTTGAATGCACGTTTATATCGAAACATGGTTTATGTCAGTCTTTGATGCATAAAACGCGACCTCCCTCTCTCTCTCTCTCTCTCTCTCTCTCTCTCTCTCTCTCTCTGACAATCTTCAATTATGTCGCACGCATCCGACACACAAACCTTGTTGGTCCCTCTCCCCTTCTCTCCATCTCTCTCTCTCTTTGTGTGTGTGTGTGGGGGGGGGTCTTTCTAGTTCGCATGCATATATACTCCATCTATAGGTCTCGCTCGCACACTATGTATGATACTCTAGTCCAAGCTATATATCTTGGGTGCACTCATTGTACGCACACAAATTCCTTGGCTCATTGCCCGTAACTCTCTCATGCACCACTCTATCGTCTCGAAGCTCTTCCCCCTCTCTCCCAAACTCTCCATCTACCTGGGTCACACATATACATGCATATAACACTCGCACTCGATAGACCCATCTAAAACTCTATCTCTCTCCCTCGTTCTCTCTCCATCTCACACGCACACACACAATCTCATGCCTAGCTAGCCAAGTATGATGGTCTCTCACTCAATTGTAGGCACACGCAGTCCGCCCTATATGTGTATGACTAGCTAATCTTAGTCTCCATCACAAACATGTGCATGGTCTATCTCGATTTCTCTCGGGGCATCTTTCTATCGTGCACGCACCTCCCTCGATCTCCCACCCATATAGTCCCCTCACCATCTGAAGGGGATCTCTCTATCACAAACACACCCTCTCCACCTCCCCATGCGTCCATGTTCTCCATGTGTCCCTCTCGACCTTTGTTCCTTGTTGGCTAGACCTCTATTGGACATGTGCTATAGGGGTGTCTCCCTCCGTTGCAAGCAATCACACACTAGCTATCTTCGTGTATCTCCTCGCCTCACTTTTCTATCTCGGAGATGCATGCGTGATATGTTCGCATAAGAACCGAAAAAACACACTCTCTCTCTAATTTATCGTTTGTTGTCACTTTCTCTTTCACACACATACTCTTTTTTCACACTTATGCATTCTCCTTCACACGCACTTGATCTCTCTCGACTTAGGCACTCTCCTCGGTCCATAGCATATAGATTTATTGAAAAGTCAAACATCACAAAGCTTGACCAAGTACGTGGAGAAAACAATACATCTAGAACGACAAACATATACCATTAGATTTGCCATGAGATGTAGTTTTGTATGATGTATCTTTGGTATTGTAGATATAAATAACATTTGCGTAAACCTGATCAAAGTTTCCAAAGTTTGACTTCTGAAAAATTTACATGCACTGCATTATCGAGTGGATGGAATATCTCTTTCCCCCTCTCAACTATCTGACGCACCACTCGGCCTTATTGGGGCTCCTCAATCTCTCTCAAACTTTATATCTCCCTGGTTCACACATACACATGTCTCGCTCGCGCTATACACATAGCTGTTGGGGAACGTAGTAATTTCAAAAATTTCCTACGCGCACGCAAGATCATGGTGATGCATAGCAACGAGGGGGGAGAGTGTTGTCCACATACCCTCGTAGACCGAAAGCAGAAGCGTTAGCACAACGCGGTTGATGTAGTCGTACGTCTTCACGATCCGACCGATCAAGTACAGAACGTATGGCACCTCCGAGTTCAGCGCACGTTCAGCTCGATGACGTCCCACGAACTCCAATCCAGTAGAGCTTTGCAGGAGAGTTCCGTCAGCACGACGGCGTGATGATGGTGTTGATGATGCTACCGATGTAGGGCTTCGCCTAAGCACAGCTACGATATTACCGAGGTGGAATATGGTGGAGGGGGGCACCGCACATGGCTAAGAGATCAAGAGATCAGTTTTTGTGCCTAGAGGTGCCCCTGCCCCCATATATAAAGGATCAAGGGGGAGGGGGCGGCCGGCCAGGAGGAGGGTGCGCCGGGGAGGAGTCCTACTCCCACCGAGAGTAGGACCCCCTCTTTTCCTAGTTGGAGTAGGAGGGGGAAGGAAGGGAGAGAGGACATGAAGGAAAGGGGGGGGCGCCGCCCCCTTCCTTGTCCTATTTGGACTAGAGGGGGAGGGGGCGCGTGCCTGCTCTGGCCGCCCCTCCTCTTCTCCACTAGGGCCCATGAGGCCCAATAAACCCCCCGGGGGTTTCACGTAACCCGCCTGTACTCCGGTATATGTCTGAAACCTCCCGAAACACTTCCGATGTCCGAACATAGTCATCGAATATATAGATCTTTACGTCTCGACCATTTGGAGACACCTCATCATGTCCATGATCATATAAGGAACTCCGAATTAAATACGGTATATCAAAACACAAAAACTCATAATACCGATCGTCACCGAACTTTAAGCGTGCGGACCCTACAGGTTCGAGAACTATGTAGACATGACCGAGACACGTATCCGGTCAATAACCAATAGCAAAACCTGGATGCTCATATTGGCTCCTACGTATTCTACGAAGATCTTTATCGGTCAAACCGCATAACAACATACGTTGTTCCCTTTGTCATCGGTATGTTACTTGCCTGACATTCGATCGTCGATATCTCAATACCTAGTTAAATCTCGTTACCGGCAAGTCTATTTACTCGTTACGTAATGCATCATCCCGCAACTAACTCATTAGCTACATTGCTTGGAAGGCTTATAGTGATGTGCATTACCGAGAGGGCCCAGAGATACCTCTCCGACAACAGAGTGACAAACCCTAATCTCGAAATACGCCAACTCAACATGTACCTTTTGAGACAACTGTAGAGCTCCTTTATAATCACCCAATTACTTTGTGACATTTGGCAGCACACAAAGTGTTCCTCCGGTAAACGGGAGTTGCATAATCTCATAGTCATAGGAACATGTATAAGTCATGAAGAAAGCAATAGCAACATACTAAATGATCAAGTGCTAAGCTAACGAAATGGGTCAAGTCAATCACATCATTCTCTAATGATGTGATCCCCTTAATCAAATGACAACTCATGTCTATGGCTAGGAAACTTAACCATCTTTGATTCAACGAGCTAGTCAAGTACAGGCATAATAGTGACACTATGTTTGTCTATGTATTCACACATGTATTATGTTTCCGGTTAATACAATTCTAGCATGAATAATAAACATTTATCATGAAATAAGGAAATAAATAATAACTTTATTATTGCCTATAGGGCATATTTCCTTCAGTCTCCCACTTGAACTAGAGTTAATCATCTAGTTCACATCATCATGTGATTTAACACCAATATTCACATCTGGATGTGATTAACACCCATAGTTCACATCGTCATGTGACCAACACCCAAAAGGTTTACTAGAGTCAATAATCTAGTTCACATCGCTATGTGATTAACACCCAAAGAGTACTAAGGTATGATCATGTTTTTGCTCATGAGAGAAGTTTAGTCAACGGGTCTATCACATTCAGAGCCGTATGTATTTTGCAAATATTCTATGTCTACAATGCTCTGCACGGAGCTACTCTAGATAATTGCTCCCATTTTCAATATGTATCGAGATTGAGACTTAGAGTCATCTGGATCATTGTAAAAGCTTGCATCGATGTAACTCTTTACGACGAACTCTTTTATCACCTCCATAATCGAGAAACATATCCTTAGTCCTCACTAAGGATATTCTTGACCGCTGTCCAGTGATCTACTCCTAGATAAAAATTGTACTCCCTTGCCAAACTCAGAGCAAGGTATACAATATGTCTGGTACACAGCATAGCATGTTTTATAGAACCTATGACTGAGGCATAGGGAATGACTTTCATTCTCTTTCTATTTTCTGCCGTGGTCGGGATTTGACTCTTACTCAATTTCACACCTTGTAACACAGGCAAGAACTCCTTCGACTGTTCCATTTTGAACTACTTCAAAATCTTATCAGGGTATGTACTCATTGAAAAAATCTTATCAAGCATCTTGATCTATCTCTATAGATCTTGATGCTCAATGTGTAAGCAGCTTTACCGAGATCTTTCTTTGGAAAACTCTTATTAAAGTATCCTTTTATGCTATCCGGAATTTCTATATCATTTCCGATCAACAATATGTCATCTACATATAGTTTTAGAAATGCTACAGAGCTCCCACTCACTTTTTTTAAATACAGGCTTCTTCAAAAGTCTGTATAAAACCATATGCTTTGATCAACTCATCAAAGCGTATATTCCAACTCCGAGATGCTTGCACCAGTCCATAGATGGATCATTGGAGCTTGCACACTTTGTTAGCACCTTTAGGATTGACATAACCATCTGGTTGTATCATATACAACTCTTCTTTAATAAATCCATTAAGGAATGCAGTTTTGACATCCATTTGCCAGATTTCATAAAATGTGGCAATTGCTAAGATGATTCAGACAGACTTAAGCATCGATACGAGTGAGAAAATCTCATCGTGTTCAACACCTTGAACTTGCCGAAAACTTTTTGTGACAATTTGAGCTTTGTAGATAGTAACACTACTATCAGCGTCCGTCTTCCTCCTGAAGATCCATTTATTCTCAATGGCTTGTCGATCATCGGGCAAGTCCACCAAAGTCCACACCTTGTTTTCATACATGGATCCCATCTCAGATTTCATGGTCTTAAGCCATTATGCGGAATCTGGGCTCATCATCGCTTCCTCATAGTTCGTATGTTCACCATGGTCTAGTAACATGACTTCCAGAACAGGATTATCGTACCACTCTGGTGCGGATCTTACTCAGGAAGTCCTACGAGGTTCGGTAGCAACTTGATCTGAAGCTTCATGATCATCATCATTAGCTTCCTCCCTAATTGGTGTAGGAATCACAGGAAATGATTTCTGTGAGGAACTACTTTCCAATAAGGGAGCCGGTACAATTACCTCATCAAGTTCTACTTTCCCCCCACTCACTTCTTTCGAGAGAAACTCCTTCTCTAGAAAGGATCCATCTTAGCAACGAATATCTTGCCTTCGGATCTGTGATAGAAGGTGTACCCAACAGTTTCCTTTGGGTATTCTATGAAGACGCACTTATCCGATTTGGGTTCGAGCTTATCAGGTTGAAGTTTTTTCACATAAGCATCGCAACCCCAAATTTCAAAAAATGACAGCTTAGGTTTATTGCTAAAACATAGTTCGTACGGTGTCGTCTCAACAGATTTAGATCGTGCCCTATTTAACGTGAATGCAGCAGTCTCTAATGCATAACCCCAAAACAATAGTGGTAAACCGATAAGAGACATCATAGATCGCACCATATCCAATAAAGTGCGGTTATGATGTTCCACATTGTTTTATATGAAGGCCAAACTCGTAACTCAAATATTCTCCTCCATGATCAGATCGTAGAAACTTTATTTTCTTGTTATGATGATTCTCCACTTCACTCTATAATTCTTTGAACTTTTCAAATGTTTCAGACTTGTGTTTCATTAAGTAGATATACCCATATCTGCTCAAATCATCTGTGATGGTCAGAAAATAATGATACTCTCCACAAGCATCAACACTCATTGGATCGCATACATCGATATGTATTATTTCCAACAAGTCAGTAGCTCGTTCCATTGTTCCAGAGAATGGAGTTTTAGTCATCTTGCCCATAAGGCACGGTTCGCAAGCATCAAATGATTTATAATCAAGTAATTCCAAAAGTCCATCTTTATGGATTTTCTTCATGCGCTTTACACCGGTATGACCCAAACGGTAGTGCCACAAATACGTTGCACTATCATTATCAACTTTGCACCTTTTGGCATCAATATTATGAATATGTGTATCACTATGATCAAGATTAAATAAACCATCAACATTGGGTATATGACCATAGAAGGTTTTAATTCATGTAAACAGAATAACAATTTATTCTCTGTCTTAGATGCATAATCGTCTCGCAATAAACATGACCTAATCATATTTATGCTCAACACAAACACCAAATAACATTTATTTAGGTTCAACACTAATCCCGAAAGTATAGGAAGTGTGCGATGATGATCATATCAATCTTGGAACCACTTCCAACACACATCATCACTTCACCCTCAACTAGTCTCTGTTTATTCTGTAACTCCTGCTTCAAGTTACTAATTTTTAGCAACCGAACAAGTATCAAATACTCAAGGGCTACTATAAACACTAGTAAGGTACACATCAATAACCTGTATAACAAATATACCCTTGTTCACTTTGCCATCCTTCTTATCCACCAAATATTCAGGGCATTTCCGCTTCTAGTGACCATTTCCTTTGCAGTAGAATCACTAGTTTTAGGCTTTGGTCCAGCTTTGGGCTCCTTCACAGGAGTGACAACTTGCTTGTCATTCTGCTTGAAGTTCCCTTTCTTTCCCTTTGCCCTTTTCTTGAAACTAGTGGTCTTGTCAATCATCAACACTTGATGCTCTTTCTTGATTTCTACCTTCGTCGATTTCAACATCACGAAGAGCTCGGGAATCGTTTTCATCATCCCTTGCATACTATAGTTCATCACGAAGTTCTAGTAACTTGGTGACGGTGACTAGAGAACTCTGTCAATCACTATCCTATTTGGAAGATTAACTCCCGCTTGATTCAAGCGATTGTAGTACCTAGACAATCTGAGCACATGCTCACTAGTTGAGCAGTTCTCCTCCATCTTTTAGCTATAGAACTTGTTGGAGACTTCATATCTCTCAACTCGGGTATTTGCTTGAAATATTAACTTCAACTCCTGGAACATCTCATATGATCCATGATGTTCAGAACGTCTTTGAAGTCCCGATTCTAAGTCGTTATGCATGGTGCACTAAACTATCAAGTAGTCTTCATATTGAGCTAGCCGAACGTTCATAACGTCTGCATCGGCTCCTGCAATAGGTCTGTCACCTAGTGGTGCATCAAGGACATAATTCCTCTGTGTAGCAATGAGGATAAACCTCAGATCACGGACCCAGTCCTCATCATTGCTACTATCATCTTTCAGCTTAACTTTCTCTAGGAACACATATAAAACATAGGGAAGCAAAAACATGAGCTATTGATCTACAACATAATTTGCAAAATACTATCAGGACTAAGTTCATGATAATTTGAAGTTCAATTAATCATATTACTTAAAGAACTCCCACTTAGATAGACATCACTCTAATCATCTAAGTGATCACGTGATCCAAATCAACTAAACCATGTCCGATCATCACGTGAGATGGAGTAGTTTTCAATGGTGAACATCACTATGTTGATCATATCTACTATATGATTCACGCTCAACCTTTCGGTCTCGGTGTTCCGAGGCCATATCTGTATATGCTAGGCTCGTCAAGTTTAACCTGAGTATTCCGCGTGTGCAACTGTTTTGCACCCGTTGTATTTTAACATAGAGCCTATCGCACCCGATCATCACGTGGTGTCTCAGCACGAAGAACTTTCGCAACGGTGCATACTCAGTGAGAACACTTATACCTTGAAATTTAGTGAGAGATCATCTTATAATGCTACCATAAATCAAAGCAAAATAAGATGCATAAAGGATAAACATCACAAGCAATCAATATAAGTGATATGATATGGCCATCATCATCTTGTGCTTGTGATCACCATCTCCGAAGCATCGTCATGATCACCATCGTCACCGGCGCGACACCTTGATCTTCATCGTAACATCGTTGTCGTTTCGCCACCTATTGCTTCTATGACTATCTCTACTGCTTAGTGATAAACTAAAGCAATTACAGGGCGATTGCATTGCATACAATAAAGCGACAATCATATGGCTCCTGCCAGTTGCCGATGACCTTGTTACAAAACATGATCATCTCATACAATAAAATTTAGCATCATGTCTTGACCATATCACATCACAACATGCCCTGCAAAAACAAGTTAGACATCATCTACTTTGTTGTTGCAAGTCTTACATGGCTGCTACGGGCTGAGCAAGAACAATTCTTACCTACACATCAAAACCACAACGATAGTTCGTCAAGTTAGTGCTGTTTTAACCTTCTCAAGGACCGGGCGTAGCCACACTCAGTTTAAGTAAAGTTGGAGAAACTGACACCCGCCAGCTGTCGGTGTCAAAACCGGCGGATCTCGGGTAGGGGGTCCCGAACTGTGCGTCTAATGCTTATGGTAACAGGAGGCTAGGGACACGATGTTTACCTAGGTTTGGCCCCTCTCGATGGAGGTAATACCCTACTTCCTACTTGATTGATCTTGATGATATGAGTATTACAAGAGTTGATCTACCACGACATTAGAGAGGCTAAACCCTAGAAGCTAGCCTATGGTATGATTGTTGTTGTGTCCTACGGACTAAACCCTCCGGTTTATATAGACACCGGAGGGGGCTAGGGTTACACAGAGTCGGTTTACAGAGGAGGAGATCTACATCCGAATCGCCAAACTTGCCTTCCACGCCAAGGAGAGTCCCATCCGGACACGGGACAAAGTCTTCTGTCTTGTATCTTCATAGTCCAACAGTCCGGCCAAAGTATATAGTCTAGCTGTCCGGATACCCCCTTATCCAGGACTCCCTTAGTAGCCCCTGAACCAGGCTTCAATGACGACGAGTCCGGTGCGTAGATTGTCTTCGGCATTGCGAGGCGGGTTCCACCTCCGAATACTCCAAAATTAATTCCGAACACAAGGACCGTGTCCGGCTCTGTAGGATAAATTCCATATACCACTATAGAGAGAATAATAATCCATGAATCCAATCTGCTGACAATTCTTCGAAAAGTGACATCATGCCACGGTCTGGTTTTTATTCGAACCGTTTTTACAACTTGCTACCGCACACACCACGAGGCGGTTTCCTTGGCACATCCTGTCAGGGCAGAGATCATGTCCCCCTTACTACGGGATTCTCATCAATACGGTTATGGGTAATCCAACCGTGCCTGTTGACATGACCCTGTGTTTTTAGGCAAGTCCCAAACGACTGTGTTTCGGGACGCTTGATATTCTTCCCCTTTATAAAGGAGCCGATGGATGGCTTCCTCTGTCACAAAGGAGGATATTGAGAAGCTCAGGGAGGCTGGGTATTTGACCGCCAATGTCAAGCATAGGCTTCCTGCTCCCGAACAGGTTATCCCCACTCTTGAGACCAACCAGAGCGTCGTATTTGTCTCCCACTTCCTCCGAGGCCCAGGTTCTACTCTTGATCCCTTCGTGAGGGGGCTCATTTTCTACTATGGGCTAGATTTCCATGATCTATCTCCGGATTCCATCCTCCACATCTCGTCATTTATCATTGTGTGTGAAGCCTTCCTCCACATCATCCCCACTTCGGTTTATGGCTCAAGACTTTCAATGTGAAACCCAAGATGATTGAGGGGCGACACGCAGAGTGCGGAGGCGCCATAATAAGGAGGAACGTCGATGCCCCATGGCCCGAAGGCTCCTTCCTGGAGGTATCTGATTTATGACAACGGAGGTGGTTCTATGTCACAGCTCCTCGAGGCTCAAAGTGGGCGGCCGCGCCCGCCTTCCGCTCGGGCCCTCCACCTCAACTGGCATCGTGGGCCAACGTGGGACTAAACTGGGGGCCTGCGAATGATGTACCAATGGTACAAAGCCGCACTCGGGAGCTCCTCGAGAGGGAAATTAGCCTTGTCAAAATAATCCAGGTAATGCTAGTTTGGCGGATCCTGCCGTGCAGTCGTCGTCCTCTCTGGATGTGGGAATTCAATCCAGAAGGTCCGTGAACCATTCAACATTTCTTTGGCATGACGCCCAAAGGGATGTATAAGTTGTTCTTTGGACCACAAATAAAGTGTCCGGACAACACCGAGGATGCGGGCCTGAGCTGCAATCGCATCGATACCCAAGTAAGTAACCCTATAACCGAACACCTTGCTTATATTTGTCATAGCATTGTTCTGAACATTGTCCGCAACTAGGATTGGCTTAGTAAGGGGGAGAGGATCAAGTGTGCGGCCCCGCTTCCCGAAGGCTCGCCTGGCCCGGCAATGGCCAGGATTCTTAAACGGACACTAAGTCAGGTGCCACCAGAGAAAGCTGAAGAGGAGAGTGGGGAGGTCAAGTGTGGGCCTCACACATTGCGCATCCGAACCGGGGGAATTAGCGCCTCCACGGCGGAGGAGAATCGGGGAGGCAAATCTGAGGTTTCCTTCCCCTCGCGGGAAGAAGAGGGCCGCCTCCGAAGATTTGGAGACGGGGGCGCCTAAACAAGGGAAGAGAACTTCACCAAGGGCCCTGCCCGTCCTCACCGCACAGTGCCCGCAAACGGGCCTGCCCTCCATCGAGCTATAAGTTTAATTAAACAAGCAACTTATTGCTTTTTCCTCTGAGAGTAATAACCGGGACCTGTTTTTTGTAGTCCGGTCAGTAGTTCATCTCAACAGGGCTCGTCCTCGGGGGATCTTCTTCCAGAGATGATGGAGAGTGAAACCCCACCTGCCTCTCCGCCCTGTGAAGCGGTCGATACTGAGGTATCGTCATGGAGGAGTCCGGATCCAATGGGGCCGGAAGCTAACACTTCGGCCGCCCCGAGCCTAGCGTGTACGTCTCCCGTGGCAGACAATTAAAAGGGCACGGGAGAGTCCGGTGTCCGGCAGGACATGCTGACGGGTCTCCTAGAGTCAGCTGCTCTCTTGGAGGATCATCGTACACTAATGGGTACGGTGTTGGAGAAAATCTCCTCCGCCACAAGCGGTTTAAACGAAGCATTCAGGAGCCTGCTCAAAGGCTTTGAGGTAAGCCGCAAAAATACGCAGCTTTTAGTTGTACTGCACGCGATACGTGCGCTCTGTATAGATAGTAGCCCCTGAGACTGTGGATGCCAGTCCATGACGGCAAACGGAGGATCACATTCCCAGATAATGATCGCACTTGTATTGATGTGCAGGTTGCTAAGGGTTCAGCAATAGACCAGGCCGCTGAATGTGCCGAATTGAGGCGGCAGATTGACGTGGTGCAGGCCGACGTCACGCTTGTGAACAAGTGATTCAAGGAGTCGCAGAGTATGCTTTCCTATATCCACATCTATTTTGGGAAATTGCAAGATGGTTGTAATATTGATGTGATGTGATGTAATTGCAGGTGGAGCTGCTGCAGTTGAGGCCCTGAGGGCGGAGCTTGCCCTTGCCAAGGAACAAGCCCGGGTTAGCAATGCGGCTGCTCTAAAGGCAGCCGAAGAATTGAAAGCCGAACAGGCCACTCATCTCCGACGCGAAGAAAAGATAGCCGAGATGGCTGTGGAGCTGAGGGACACCGCCGGCCGGTATGAGCTTCTCGAGAAAGAGAATCTGGCGAAGGCGGCTGACTTGAAGAAGGCGCTGGACTTGGCTAAAGAGATGCGCTCTCAGATTAGAGACGCGCAGGAGGAACTTCGACAAGCCGGGGAGATCGCGGCTGGAAATCCTTATTTGTTGCAAATGAAGTTTTTAGATCCAAAGTATGCTCCATTGAATAAGCTATGGAGTGCCGCAGATAAGTATGCAGACTTAGCGAAGAGTGCGGCTGATGCAACCAAGTTGTTCAAGGACCATGAAGATAATAAAATAGAAACACTGTTCTGGTCACAGTTTAATGCCCCAGCGCTCTCCTTACCCTTGAGTGAGAAGATGGCCGCTATACCCGAGCTCCATAGGTTGTCCGGCCTTGCAATGAGGTCTGTGATAGACCATCTGTGGCCGAAGGGGCCGAAGCCGGACAGTTACTTTGGTTTGGTGCAACAATTATTTGGTGCCAGATCGCAGATCGATGCCGTGAAGATATCGGCGTGCATAGAGGGTGCGCGGATGGCGCTTGCTCGTGTGAAAACATACTGGGCGGATATGGAGGCCACCAGCATTGCGACCAAGGGTCCGACAGGAAACCAAGACCCAGCCGAGCACTATTTTGAGCAGGACATAGAAGGTGCCCGTAGAATAGAGGCACAGTGCTCAAAGAATGTAATGTTTGAGTGACGATTCTATTAAGTGTAAACAATTATGTGTTTGATTATAGAGGCTTTTTTATACTTTTTGCCTGAAAGTATTACAATGTCTCCTGTGCGACTGTTTATGTATGCATATGACGTGAAAGTTAGCAGTCATTGGCTTCGGCCCCCATGCACATAATGCGAGGGTGTTTGAGAAAATATGCGTAAACACACTTGATCCAATGTCTTGGTCCGTTAAGGAGGTGATCGCACGTCGAACTAGGCAACTGGACTATATAGTTGTAACACTTTTCACTTAGCCATAGGAGTTTGAAAGGTGGGGCTACTATGTAGCCCCTAGTACTTCCGTGAGCGTCCGGATATGGTGCGCATACTTGACCAGTAGACCGGTCCTTCGTTAATGCGGAGGAATCCTATAGATTCCTATGAGTCCTAGAGTGTTTGACCGGTCTCTCATTGTATCATGACAGTCAGTTTTCGGCTTTCTCTACTGAGGTGCTCGTCCAGAATAACCAGGGCACAATCGCAGTAGTTCTCCATTGGCCGCCTTAGCCGATAGAAGGGAACGTAAGGCAGCAAACCCAGGAGCCAGGCTAACCCAACATTTGACCAAAGACATGATTCAGAGATGATGCATATAAGGCCAAACTCGTGACGCCGAACACTCCGGAAGGTATTCAGACTTTATAACATATATTGGGCCGAATGACGCCCTTGACCCTGTGATTCCAGGTACGTGCATTGATCTGTCGTGGCAAAAAGCCTATAACGCCAGTATCCCTTATAGGTTTATGAAATATCCATGGGAAGTCGAGCTACAAGAGACAATAAAGAAGGTTTACACAGGGGCTTAATCTAAAGAGAAACCTGTGGGCGGGGCCTTGCTGCATGTCTGCGCCTGTGTCTCCGTTGTGCCGTATCCTGGAAGGGTGTCGCACTGGTAGTGTCTGTAGGAACGAAAGAAAAAAAGAAAACGTGCGAAAAGTTAGTTATGCTCGAGAAATGTTCGAGATCCGTCCTATTAATGAGGCAAGCCGAATTGTGGGCTTTTGTTACATGTTTGCAGCCCCTCGTATTATTTATGGGGACACATGTACAGCCCCAGGTTCAGGTTTATCCGAGCCATTGTGAAAAATGGTGTGTTGGACTCGTCTAACCGTGTCCGTGGTCTTGACGACCGGTCATGCGTTCCGGTGGGAGAGGCTGCCTAGAGTCCGACAGCGGGAACTGCCGCATACTACTCTATGTTTCCGCTAACTGTGATGACGCCGCATGGACCGGGCATCTTGAGTTTAAGGTAGGCGTAGTTCGGTATTGCGTTAAAGCAAGCGAAGGCCATTCTTCCAAGCAATGCATGATAATCGCTGCTAAAGGGGGCGATGTTGAAGAGTAGGTTCTCGCTTCTGAAGTTGTCTGGAGAACCGAATGTCACTTCTAATACGAGGGAGCGCCAACAATGGGCTACTACGCCTCGAATCACTCTATTGAAGGTGGCGTTATTTTGACTTATTCTGGATGGGTATACCCCCAAGTTGTGGATGGTGTCTTGATATATCAGATTAAGACTACTACCACCGTCCATTTGGACATGAGTAAGATGGTAACCATCAATTATTGGGTCGATCACTAAGGCAGCCGATCCTCCATGCCAGATACTGGTCGGGTAGTCCCTGTGATCAAAAGTGATCGGGCAAGTTGTCCAGGTATTGAATTGGGGGGCTATGAACTTTGCATGAGTTGCATGTACAATGTTTACCGTTTTGACTTCCGGTGGGAATTTTTTCTGGCCCCCGGTGTTCGGCTGGTGACGTTCTCCCTCGTCTTTGCTTGGTGTTCGGCTTCCCTTGTGCTCGGCGTTTAGTTTGCCGGCCTACTTGAAGACCCAACATTCTCTGTGGGTATGATTTGCAGGTTTTTCAGAGGTGCCATGGATTTGGCACAATCTGCCCAGGACTTTGTTCCGGCCAGATGGCCCCTCTTTACTGCTTTTGAATGCCTTCTTGCCTTGAGCGGGTTGAGGGCCCCTGAATCCGGCGTTGACCGCCGTGTTGTCCAGACTATCACCACTCCGACGACTGTGCTTAGTGCGCCATGGCTTCCTGTCGCCGTCTCGAATTTCGGATGTACCCGGGTCGTTGGTGCCTCTACGGGCCAACCAGCTGTCCTCGCCCGCACAAAATTGGGTCATGAGGCTTGTTAAGGCTGCCAACATTCTCGACTTTTCTTGGCTGAGGTGTCTGGCAAGCCACTCGTCTCGGATACTGTGTTTGAAGGCTGCTAAGGCTTCGGCATCTAGACAGTCTACAATTTGATTCTTCTTTGTGAGGAATCTGTTCCAAAGTTTGCAGGCTGACTCTACGGGCTGCAGTATTATGTGACTTAAATCGTCAGCTTATGGAGGCCGGACATAGGTCCCTCGAAAATTGGCCCTGAAAGCATCCTCAAGTTCCTCCCAACTCCCAATTGAGTTTTCGGGGAGGATTTTCAACCAGTGACGAGCTGGTCCTTTTAACTTGAGGGGGAGGTATTTGATGGCGTGGAGGTCGTCCCCACGAGCCATGTGTATGTGTAGGATAAAATCTTCAATCCAGACCCCGGGGTCCGTCGTTCCGTCGTATGACTCTATATTCACGTGTTTGAATCCCTATGGAAATTCATGATCCAGCACCTCTTCCGTGAAGCACAGGGGGTGTGCAGCCCCTCTGTATCTGGCCGTGTCACGGTGCCGCCGGCTGTTGTTGCTCCCGGTGTTGATTCCGGACTGGTATTCGATCAGTATGATCGTTGTGGTGACCATGATCCCGCGTTGGAGCATGTCCTCTGGACCCATAGATGGATATGGCCGCACTGGACTTTTTGTCCAGGAGCTCTCGTAAATCGTATGTGGTATCGGTGGCTGCTCTATCGCGGCCATGAGGTGGTTGGTCCGGCTGAGTAGCCGTATTGTTTTTTGGCCGAACGGGTGCTGCGGCTTCATCGTCAAATTCGGATAGCAGTTTGCGCTTTGGGTGGCTCTTTGTGTGGTGATTATCGCCACATTTCCCTTCGGTGTCCAGCACCTTATTCCATCTTTGGTTGAGAGTGTCCTGCACGGCCTTAAGCCTTTGCTTCTGCTTCTTCAGGCTCCGTGTTGTGGCTAGGAGTTTTCTGCGGAGGTTATCTTGTTCCGAATGTTCTTCCGGGATGATGAACGCATCGTCAACCGGACTGTTCTCTTATTTGGAGGTAGCATGATGAGTTTGGCCCTCTGAATTTATGTGATTGGGCGTCTGCTCCGGGCCGTGTTCGGCATGACCTGGTTTGTCCTGCTCCATCTCTGGTTCCCTATGGTCGTTATTGCCATCGGAATCAACCGGAGTGTTATCCTGTTTTGGGTTGTTATCGCTATTTTTACTGTGACTGGACCTAAGGCAGCGCCTACGCCATCGTTTTTGCTTTTGCCCGGGGGGTTTATCCTCTGTTGTGTCTTTTTTGTCACCATTGTCTTCTTTGGGGGTGTCTACCATGTAGACGTCATATGATGAAGTGGCTGTCCAGTGCCCCATGGGCGATGGTTCCAGATCGTCCCCTACATCAACGTCCATACCGTCGATGTTATTGGGGTCGGAGTCAAGCATGTCTGTTAGGTCATCGACAGTGGCTATAGAGTGGGTGGTGGGTGGGTTGCGATTTTCTTCGTCTTCCGTATCCCACACGGGTCAGACATAGTTCGGCCAGGAGTCTTCTGACAGAGAGAGAGACCTTAATGAATTTAGCACGTCTCCGAAGGGTGAGTGCTGAAACATATCCGCGGTGGCGAATTCGATAACTGGAGCCCAGTTAGATTCGATGGGCTCGGATGCGCGCGGTCCGGAACACATGACCGGAGGCGAGTCCGGGGGTCCGAAGATAGAGATCCCTTTAGGAGAGGAGTCTGTGTTCCGCTCCAAAGCCGATGAGTGTGCGGCCTTCGGGGCGGGGTCCATCCACCTGTCCTCAGAAGGCACGACCTGCTTGGGAGCAAAGTCTAGAGCTGTAGCAGGTGTGATGTTCTGAATATTGTCCAACTACAAATCTAAGTCATGCACGTCGTAATTGTTAGGTGCTCCTGATACGGGCCCGAATCCGTCGAAGATCAAGTCTCCGTGGATGTCGCCAGTGTAGTTTAGGTTTCCAAACTGACCTGCTGGCCAGGGGCGTAGCTATCGATCTGCTCCAGATGGCCAAGCAAGTTGGCCCGCAGTGCGAAGCCGCCGAACACGAAGATCTGTCCGGGGAGAAAAGTCTCACCCAGGACAGCGTGGTTGAAGGTTGGAGAAGCCATCTAGCCTTACAGCAACGACACAGAGGAACTCTTAATGAAAGCACCAATGTCGGTGTCAAAACCGGCGGATCTCGGGTAGGGGGTCCCGAACTGTGCGTCTAAGGCTAATGGTAACAGGAGGCTGGGGACACGATGTTTACACAGGTTCGGTCCCTCTCGACGGAGGTAATACCCTACTTCCTACTTGATTGATCTTGATGATATGAGTATTACAAGAGTTGATCTACCACGACATCAGAGAGGCTAAACCCTATAAGGTAGCCTATGGTATGATTGTTGTTGTGTCCTACGGACTAAACCCTCCGGTTTATATAGATAGCGGAGAGGGCTAGGGTTATACAGAGTCGGTTTACAGAGGAGGAGACCTACATCCGAATCGCCAAACTTGCCTTCCACGCCAAGGAGAGTCCCATCCGGACACGGGACGAAGTCTTCTGTCTTGTATCTTCATAGTCCAATAGTCCGGCCAAAGTATATAGTTTGGCTGTCCGAATAACCCCTTATCCAGGACTCCTTCACCAGCCACCTATGTGCAAAGCACGTCGGTAGAACGAGTCTCGTGTAAGCGTACGCGTAATGTCAGTCCGGGCCGCTTCATCCAACAATACCGCCGAACCAAAGTATGACATGCTGGTAAGCAGCATGACTTGGATTGCCCACAACTCACTTGTGTTCTACTCGTGCATATAACATCTACGCATAAAACCTGGCTTAGATGCCACTGTTGGGGAACGTAGTAATTTCAAAAAAAATCCTACGCACACGCAAGATCATGGTGATGCATAGCAACAAGAGGGGAGAGTGTTGTCCATGTACCCTCATAGACAGAAAGCGGAAGCGTTAGCACAACGCGGTTGATGTAGTCGTACGTCTTCACGATACGACCGATCAAGTACCGAACGTACGACACCTCCGAGTTGAGCACACGTTCAGCTCAATGACGTCCCACGAACTCCGATCCAGCAGAGCTTTGCGGTAGCGTTCCGTCAGCATGATGGCTTGACGACGGTGTCAATGATGCTACCGACACAGGGCTTCGCCTAAGCACTGCTACGATATTACCGAGGTGGAATATGGTGGAGGGGGGCACCGCACACGGCTAAGAGATCAAGAGATCAATTGTTGTGCCTAGAGTTGCCTGAGGGAGTCCTGGATAAGGGGGTATCTGGACAGCAGGACTATATACTTTGGCCAGACTGTTGGACTTTGAATATACAAGATTTAAGACTTCGTTCCGTGTCCGGATGGGACTCTCCTTTGCGTGGAAGGCAAACTTGGCGATTCAGATGATAGACCTCCTTCTCTGTAACTGACTCTGTGTAACCCTAGCCCCCTCCGGTGTCTATATAAACCGAAGGGTTTAGTCCGTAGGACAAGAACAATCATAATCACAGGCTAGCTTGTAGGGTTTAGCCTCTACGATCTCGTGGTAGATCAACTCTTGTAATACTCATATCATCAAGATCAATCAAGCAGGAAGTAGGGTATTACCTCCATCGAGAGGGCCCGAATTTGGGTAGACATCGTGTCCCCAGTCTCCTGTTACCATTAGCCTTAGACGCACAGTTCAGGACCCCCTACCCGAGATCGGCTAGTTTTGACACCGACATTGGTGCTTTCATTGAGAGTTCCTCTGTGTCGTCACTGTAAGGCTTGATGGCTCCCTCAACCTTCAACAACGCAGTCCAGGGCGAGACTTTTCTCCCCGGACAGATCTTCGTGTTCGGCGGCTTTGCACTTCGGGCCAACTCACTTGGCCATCTGGGGCAGATCGACAGCTACGCCCCTGGCCATCAGGTCAGGTTCGGGAACTTGAATTACACGGACGATATCCATGGAGACTTGATCTTCGACGGATTCGGGCCAACATCAGGAGCGCCGAACAGTCACGACGAGCATGACTTAAATCTGTTGTCGGATTGTATTCGGGATATCACCCCTGTAGCTGCTCCAGACCTAAATCTGGGGCAGATCGCGTCGTCCGAGGACGGGTGGAAGGACCCCTCCACAGAGGCTGCATACTATTCGGCGATAGAGCTGAACACAGATTCCGCTGTTAAGGGAATCTGCATCACCGGACCCCCGGACTTGTGTCCGGATGTGGGTTCCGAACCGCGCACGCCCGGGCCCCATCGAGTCCGATTGGGCTCCAGTAATGGAGTTCACCGCCGCGATGTCCTAAATTCATTGAGGTCTCTCTCCCTGTCAGGAGATTCCTGGCCGAACTATGTCCGGCTCGAGTGGGAAGCAGGCGACGAAGAAATTCGTTACCCACCCAGCACCCACTTAATAGCCACTATCGATGATTTGACAGACGTGCTTGACTTCAACTCCAAAGACATTGACGGTATAGACGATGATGCAGGAGAGGAACAGGAACCACCGCCCATAGGGCGCTGGACAGCCACCGCTTCATATGTTATATATATGGTGGACACCCCCAAACAAAACAATGGCGATGAGGCCAAAGTAGATAACCCCTTAGGGAAGAAATCAAAGCATGGGCGTCATCGGCACCGCTCTATGCCCCGCCACAGCAATACCGGCACAGGAGAAGAAAACAATCCAGATGGTGCCGAACAGGAATACAATCCTGATCAGCTTACCTTCGAGCAGGCCGAACAGGAACAAGGGCAGGTCAGCCCAGATGAACAGGCGACGGAAGGATACTTGGAGGACGATAACTATATGCCTCCCTCTGAAGACGAGGTGAGCCTCGGCAACGATGAATTCGGCGTACCTGAGGATCCCATAGAGCAGGGGTGCTTTAAGCGCCGGCTCATAGCCACTGCAAGAAGCCTGAGAAAGAAGCAGCAGTAGCTCTAAGCTGAACAAGATCTGCTCACAGACAGATGGACTGAGGTCCTGGCGGCCGAGGAATATGGACTCGAGCGCCCCACCAAAGGTTACCCAAAGCACAAGTTGCTACCTCAACTAGAGGAGGAGGCCATAGAGCCTTCACTACTAGCACAAGACGAGGCTGACCGGCCACCTCGTGGCCGGGATAAAATGGCGTATTAGACCGAATACCAGCCCGCACCCACACGCCAGTTCACTAAGGCCCAGGGCAACACGCAGGACCTGCGAAATCTATTGGAAAACAAAGCAGGACAGCCAAGATCGATCTATGGATCACGGGGCGCGCCCCAACACTCGAAGAAGACCATCATGCCAGATACACTAACAACAAGTCCGGCTGGGCCGAACATAACCGGTCAGACATAGTCACACTGCGTAGCAACATAGCCCGGCACAGAGGCGCCGCACACCCCCTCTGCTTCACTGATGAAGTAATGGATCACGAATTCCCAAAAGGGTTTAAACCCGTGAACATCGAGTCATACAATGGCACAACAGACCCCGCGGTGTGGATCGAAGATTTCCTTCTCCACATTCACATGGCCCGCGGTGATGACCTACATGCCATCAAGTATCTTCCCCTTAAACTCATAGGACCGGCCCGACACAGGCTGAATAGCCTGTTGGTAAACTCCATCGGCAGTTGGGACAACCTAGAGGACGCGCTCCTCGACAACTTCCAAGGCACCTATGTGCGACCACCGGATGCTGATGACTTAAGTCACATTACACAACAGCCCGGAGAGTTAGCCAAGAAATTCTGGACTCGGTTCCTAACTAAAAAGAACCAAATTGTCGACTGTCCAGACGCCGAAGCCCTGGCGGCCTTTAATCATAATATCCGCGAAGAGTGGCTCGCCCGGCACCTCGGCCAAGAACCGAAGTCCATGGCAGCCCTCACGACACTCATGACCCGCTTTTGCGCGGGCGAGGATAGTTGGCTGGCTCGTAGTAGCACCACGCCAAGAAGCTCCGGCATTTCATAATCCAGTCAGCGTAAAAAGCCGTTCAAAAGAAACAATCCGGGATCGTCCAGTCTGGACCGCATACTTGAACGCTCATGCCAAATTCACGGCACCCCTGACAAACCAGCCAACCACACTAACAGAGACTACTGGGTGTTCAAACAGGCCGGCAAGTT
This sequence comes from Triticum dicoccoides, assembly GCF_002162155.2. Classification (NCBI taxonomy): domain Eukaryota; kingdom Viridiplantae; phylum Streptophyta; class Magnoliopsida; order Poales; family Poaceae; genus Triticum; species Triticum dicoccoides. The sequence goes on from NC_041385.1 coordinate 45,181,005, forward strand.
GAATGCTGAAAACAAGGACAAGGGGCTACACATCGATGATGAAGAGGAGCCCCGACGTCCGAACACTGGGGGACAGAAGAAATCCCCCCCCCCCAGGTGAAATCGCCCCAAAGTTCAACCCATGGTCATCCTGTCCGATCAGTTTCGATCGCCGGGACCATCCTACCAGCATCTGTCACGGCGGTTCAGCCGCATTAGTCCTTGACCCAATCATCAACAGATTCCACCTCACGCAAGTCCTTATGGATGGTGGCAGTAGCCTGAACCTACTTTATCACAACACAGTGCGCAAGATGGGCATCGATCTCTCAAGGATCAAACCCACCAAAACAACCTTCAAAGGTGTAATTCTAGGGGTAGAGGCCTGCTGTACGGGCTTCATAACACTGGAAGTGGTCTTCGGTCTCCGGATAACTTCCGCAGCGAGGAGTTAACCTTCGATATCGTCCCTTTCCGTAGTGGCTATCATGCACTACTTGGACGAACCGCATTCGCTCGATTCAACGCGGTACCATACTATGCATACCTCAAGATCAAGATGCCAGGACCTCGCGGGGTTATAACAGTCAATGGAAACACAGACCGCTCTCTCCGTACGAAAGAGCATACTGCGGCCCTCGTGGCAGAACTACAGAGTAGCCTTCTTCAGCAAACCGCCAATTCGGCAATGACAACCCCGAACACCGCCAAGCGAGTCCAGAACATCCCGCAGTAGGACTGTCAGGCACGCCAAGAGCACGATTAGCAATCACGCCTCCGCCTCAGCCCAGATCAGGCGACACTGGTGCCCCGTGTACACAATTACGCACTCAAAATACCATGGGCATAGGAGGAGGCGCGATGATGAGGTGGTCCACAGTGCGGTTCAACCGCCACGAGGCCTACATACCTTTGTAACTTCCTTTCTCTTTCAGGACCCCCTTTCGGATGGCCCCTTCAGAGAACCTGATTAGCGGACTCATCACAGGAGGGAAAACCAAGGGGGCAAGAGGCTTTGCGCACAAGGGAATACCCAGGTGGTCTCTTACTAATTATCGATATACCTGTTTTACATACCCGCATGTGTCCCGCCCTTGGATAGGACATGTCAAATATTCCTATTCGTTTCTGCTTCGCGCATTAATTGTACACATACGTCTTGACGTATTATTTAAATAACATCGGGAAACAACATACAGCGTACACTTTGGTACGTCCAGTTTGCTAGGGGCTTCTTATGGTGTCCCATAAAACGACAAGATAAGTCTGAACACTTTCGACAGTGCGGCACCCCAAACCTATAGCATTATATGCATCTGCTCCGAATCATGTCTTGGGTCAATAGTTGGGTTAGCGCAGCTCCCTTGTTTTGGTACCTTACATTCCGTTATATCGGCTAAGGTATCGCAGGGAGAACTACTGCGATTGTGTCCCGGTTTTTCTGGACGAGCACCTCAGTAGAGAAAGCCGAAAACTGTCTGTCATGATGCGGCGAGAGCTGGTCGCTGTTCGAGAGGTTCAAAATCCTTAAAGATTTTTTCCACTTCAGGCGAGGAATCGGCCTTGTTCGATTTAGGCGTGTATAGCGCCCCGAAATTTAAAATTGTAGACTTCTATGGCTAAGTGAGAGTTATAAAGCCGCATAGTCCAATTGCCTTGTTCGCTGTGCTGAACACCTCCTTAAAGGACCAAAAATTTGGATAAAGAGTGTTTGGGTTTTCCACGAACACCCCAGTACTAGTTACAAGGGGGCAGAAGCCGACGACTGGACTACTTTCAAAATTTTATAAACAGCCGCACAGAAGGTAATATTTTATATCAACAAAGCGTCATATAAGCGCAAACAAACTTGTTTTCCTATTACAAAAACAACATGAGTACATTCACTCAAAGATTATGTCCTTGGTACATTCCTTGGCCACAAGGCGAACGCCTTTCATAACGCCATCATAATATTTTTCGGGGTAGCGATGCTGCTTACCCTTAGGTGGTCCATCCTTCACCAGCTTCTCAACATCCAGTTTGGCCCAATGCATCTTCGCGCGGGCAAAGGCCCGGCGGGCACCCTCAATGCAGACAGATTGCTTGGTAACCTCAAGTTGTGGACAGGCATTTACCGTCCGCTTTATAAGGCCAAAGTAGCTGTCGGGCAGAGGCTCACTAGGCCACATCCGGACTATCAGGCCCTTTATGGCCAGTTCGGCTGCCTCGTGGAGTTCGACCAATTGCTTCAGTTTGTCACTCAAGGGCATTGGGTGTTCGCCTCCGGCATACTGGGACCGAAACAACTTCTCCATTGTGCTCCCTTCTTCGGCACGGTAGAACTTTGTGGCATCCGATATGCTGCGTGGCAGATCTGCGAATGCCCGTGGAGAGCTCCGAATTCGGTTAACTAAAAGAAATCTCTCCTCCACATGCTTGCTCTGCATAATGAATGCCTTACCCGCCGCTATCTTCTTGGCTGCCTGGATTTCCTAGAGGGTCTTTTGAGCTTCGGCCTTGGCATCTTTCGCGCTCTCGAGGGCTTTGGCAATCTCAGGCGCTTGCGTCTTGAAGTCATGCTCCAAGGACTCGAACTTCTTGCCGAACTCCTGGAGCTCTTGTTGTACCTCTCCCACCTGAGCATCTTTCTTTTCGCGCTCGGTGCGCTCCGTGGCCGCCTTGGCTTCGGCCTCGGACAGTGCTTTCTTCAGGGCCGCCACTTCGGTCGTGGCCCCTATTAAAAATCATGATGCTTTTTGTTAGCATCACCAATTTTTCTCCTCTACATGACACACGAACAGGGTATCACTTACCTCTGTTCTCCTCAAGCTGCCTCTTCACGAGGCCGAGCTCTTCTTTGTCCTACCTCAGGCCCCGCCTGAGTCCAGTGACCTCAGCTGTGCACGCAGCGGCGGCCAGCAGCAACGCCTGCTTATTAACATAGACAAGTACTGTCAGACTCCTGCAGTTTTTAGTTGACCCTCCGTTTGGCTTTTCTTTCCAAACACCAAATAGAGTATCAGGGTCTACTGTCTATTGGGTGATATTTTCTCACACTTTTGCATTACTTACCTCAAAGCCTGTCAGTAGGCTGGTGCAGGCTTCGGTCAACCCGCCTTTGGCGGACCGAACCTTCTAAATTACCGTACTCATAAGAGTACGATGCTCTTCATCAATGGAAGCGCCGCGAAGCACTTCCAACAGATTCTCCGATGTCTCCGGCTGGACGGAGGTCATCGGCATGGCTGGCTTGCTCTCTTTAGCGAGGGGCTTGTCGGTGTCAAAACCGACGGACCTCGGGTAGGGGGTCCTGAACTGTGTGTCTAAGACTAATGGTAATAGGAGGCTGGGGACACGATGTTTACCCAGGTTCGGGCCCTCTCGATGGAGGTAATACCCTACTTCCTGCTTGATTGATCTTGATGATATGAGTATTACAAGAGTTGGTCTACCACGAGATCAGAGAGGCTAAACCCTAGAAGCTAGCCTATGGTATGATTGTTTTTTTCTACGGACTAAACCCACCGATTTATATAGACACCGGAGGGGGCTAGGGTTACACAGAGTCGGTTTCTAGAGGAGGAGATCTACATCCGAATCGCCAAGCTTGCCTTTCACGCCAAGGAGAGTCCCATCCGGACACGGGACGGAGTCTTCTGTCTTGTATCTTCGTAGTCCAACAGTCCGGCCAAAGTATATAGTCCGGCTGTCCGGATACCCCCTTATCCAGGAGTCTCTCAGTAGCCCCCAAACCAGGCTTCAATGACGATGAGTCCGACGCGTAGATTGTCTTCGACATTGCAAGGCGGGTTCTTCTCCAAATCCGGTGCACCTGTCATAGTGAATAGTGTCTGGCCTCCCAGTAAGGTTGTACTCCTCAGCTTCTGTGCTTCAATAATCGCCACCTCCAGGTGTTGATCAAAGATGAAGGGCAGGGGCATTTTTGCGTTTGCCACCCTAATCCCGTAGGTGAACCGTCTATTTGAGGAGACGGGGATCTTCAGATCCAAATCACACCATCTTCCCCCAAGCAAGCATTCCGCAGAGCGCGCCCAAAAGAGGCCATCCCATCATGACCGGTCGCCGCAGCCCTGCTCGCCGCTCCCCCAGCTCGAAGCCAGGGGATTGGGAAAAGTGTTCCATCCCTCACAGCCGCTTAATAGAGCTGCAAACCAAAGGGTTCCTTCCGCTCACATACATGGTCCCCATCCGATCCGGACTAGCCACCTATAATGGTGGGGAGCAAGCAGAGAGATTCCCTAACCCATCTCCGGGGGGAGTAGGTATGCCTTGTCCCATATCTGCTAAGAGGCGTCGGGTTTCCAATCCACCCATTCCTCCGCGGGCTCCTGGAGTTCTACGGTCTCCAGTTGCATAATCTACCCCCGCCTCCATACTGCACATTGCGGGCTACGTTGCCCTCTGCGAGCTGTTCCTGGGCTGCGAAGCTCATTTCGAGCTATGGAAGAGGTTATTTTGCCTCGTACCCCGCAACCAGGAGGGATCTATATATCAAGTGGGCAGAGCCGAAATATGGCGCATCGCCCAGATCGGATACCTGTCCGGTACTACCAAGAAGGCGTCCGAAGACAGGCCCTCGGAGTGGTCTTATGTTGATGATGTTCCCCTTCCGGACCCAGTCCAGATGGGCCATCCTGAGTTTACCAATACTCCGCTGAAGAAACGCCAAAGCTGGCGCCCTCGGAGCCCCCAGGAGGAAGAAAACAGGGAAGTCTTCTATCTGATGAGCCGGATACAAACCCTGGCCAAATCAGGATTGACAATAATCGAAGTTATGTGAATATGCATAATAAGGGGAGTGCAGCCACTTCAATATAGGGGAAAACCCATGTGGCACTTCAATGGAGAAGACGATGCCTCCAGCTGCGGTCGCAAAGGTCTGGACTCCGCCACATCTTTGGCGAGGATACTATCTGATTTATACAAAGGAGAAGAAGAGGAGTTCCTCTGCATTAAACTGCGGGATGGATTTTCCATGTACAACCCCTAAAGCTGGGTAACATGTCATCTTTTACTCAACTCAATTCATTCTTACCTTATTTGCCACAATTATTTACCTTGCTATTTCAAAACAAGAACTAAGAAAGGCCGTGAAAGAGTTCAACAGCCCCTCTCCGCAGCCAGAGGATCCCGGCCGGGCTCTCGATCCCGGATTTGAAGAAGATCCGGACATATCCGTGGAATCTATCGATAGGACATTCTATCAGGCAAGCAGTGGCAGCTCTTTAGTGGCCATCATCGCGGATTATCCCGGACTGCTTCCCGTGTCGCATGTAAGTAATGTCAGGGTTACAACCTTCCGAAAGAATTTCTTCACTTTGCGGTACCTTATAATCACATGCCGTACTTTTACAGAAACGGCAGTCGGGACGCCATGCGGAACCCGCGGGTGCCTCTCAGCAAGAGGCGCTTAGACAAGGTAGGCTTAAAAGGAAGGTGGTTAGGAGCAATACACAAGCGCAGAGGTATTCATTAAGCTTGTCCTGTGGTTTATTTGGCCTTTTTGTCGAGGCGTGACTATTTTAATTATGTCCCAACAGGAAACGCCGAACTGTGTCCGGGGACCCTACCGGCAACGCCTCCAGCAGCCGGATTCCTGGACCGGATTCACGGGCGGAGGCTGATGCGGGGACAGTGCCAAACTGTCCTCCTGCGGAGGATACAGATATGTTTTTCGCCAGAAATTCAGAAGTGGAGAGTGCCATGAACCACCGGCACCGACGGGCCGTACTCCACGGTGGTATTTTTTCCGAAGAGGCATTCAATGCCTTCAATTCCGGATACACATATATCCGCGCTGCTCAAGATGGACTTGCGAGAGCAATGGACCAGTATGTGAAGGATATACGGGTAAGAGAATTTTAATAAGTATGTGTAGTAGTAGCCCCTGGGACTTGAAACAGTTGGCACAACTGATTTAAGGATCATTAAAATGCATAGGTTCTTGTAGAGAAGAATACCCAGTTGTCTCAAGAGCTGGAGGAGTGTAAGGCCCAGATGAAGGCCAATGTAGCCGAACAAGAAGAATCCAACAAGGCTTCTTCTGGTAATAATTTCCTTCTTCCAGTTTGTGTGTTCGGCATGGTTTGTATATCTGACGAAGAATTCGGCAGAAAATCCCAGAGGAAATCCGGAGAACGTTGGAGATAATGAGCTGCATCTGCGAAGTTAGCTGAAGGCGTGCGAACGCGTGCTGACGCAATCCATTCAGGAGAAGAATAGGCTGCAAGATGCTAATCTCCGACTGAGCGTCGAATTGAAAGATGTTCGGGCTCAACTCGAGGACTCCGTGAAGGAGAACCGAAGGCTTCGACGCGGCATTTATTGTAAGTGCTTGAACGAACTGTAGTATAGTTTGGTGAGGAGGCGTATTAACAGAGTTATGTCTGAGGTATATTGGCGGGATGCCCTGAAGAGGAGATGCCCAGTTCCGCAGGCGATATGATGTACGAAACATCTTCCAGAGAGAATAGTCCCGTTAGGGGTTCCTTTCTTTGGGGACGCATGCATCAATGTGCATGTCGGAACTGCGAACAAAAGTGCAGGAAACAAAACATCTGGGTATTTTCGTTGTTATGAACAAGAGCATCTTTTGTTCACAGACTGAATATTCCCTTAAGAACGCTAGCTTTCGGCTTCACCCAGTCTGAGGTACACATCCGGCTCAACCGGCAGTAACAATCACAGAGGTGCTCCCCTTATGCCCTAGCCGAATTAACGGGAACGTAGGGCATAAATACAAGAGACAGGCAACCCAGCATGGCCGAAACTTAAGTCATATCGATGCATATAATGGTGAAGAAAAGTCACATATGGAAAGATAAATGCATATGTGGATGGCAAGAAGCCATTAAAGTGGTTATATTTAGCTTCTGAATAGGAAGCCCCCAGGTACAGTGTGCACGCATAATGCGGCCAGAGTGCTCAGGGCATCCGTACAATTTTAAGGCTGTAAAAAAGTAAAGAGGGGAGAGAAAGGAGGAAAGGGAACATAATTGAAGAAGCGGAGTGAAGGAGACGAACACTGGGTTCGGCGCTAGGCGTAGAATCTCCAGAGTCTGGCCACGTTCCATAGCTTCAGCTTGAGTCTGTTATCAGATGCGCTGCATAGACGGTACGCTCCTTGGTGAGAACTTTATCAATGATGAAGGGACCCTCCCACTTGGGTTTGAGCTTGTCCTTCTTCTCAGGTAGGCGTAGAACGAGTTCGCCAATGTTATAAGTTTTGGCCCGTACTTTTCTGCTTCGATACCTTTGAGCCTGTTGCTGATAGAATGGGGAACAGGCTTTAGCGACATCACGCTCCTCCTCCAAAGCATCTAATTTGTCCTGCCGGTCTAGATCGGCTTCCTCCTCTTCATACATGCGCACGCGAGGTGAGTCATGAATTATGTCGTAGGGCAGCACTCTTCTGTGCCGTACACCATAAAAAATGATGTGTATCCGGTGGTGCGATTCGGCGTGGTCTGCAGCCCCTAGAGTACGGAGTCGAGTTCCTCGACCCAATGCGTGTCTGATTCCTTCAAGGATCGCACTAGTATGGGTTTGATGCCGCTCATAATAAAACCATTTGCACGTTCGACTTGACCGTTTGTTTGGGGGTGATAGACAGAGGCTTAGTCAAGCTTAATGTCCATTTTGCCGCACCAGGCTTTTACCTTCTCGAGCTTAATGTCCATTTTCGGGTCCTTGGTGTCAAAGTATCCATTTACCTGAGATATTGCGAGGTTCGAGTCCCCGCGCACTTCGAGGCGTTGAATGCCCATGGAGACTGCCATCCGAAGAACATGCAATAGAGCCTCGTATTCGGCTGCATTGTTGGAGTATGAGTATAATATTTAGAGGACGTACTGGACCGTGTCTCCGGTGGGGGATGTCAGGACGACACCTGCTCCCAATCCGGCCAGCATTTTGGAGTCGTCGAAATGCATGATCCAATTTGAGTACGCGCCATACTCTTTAGGGAGTTTGACCTCTGTCCATTCGGCGACGAAGTCAGCCAGTACTTGCAACTTAATGGCCCGCCGTGGTTTGTATGTTATGTCGAATGGAAGGAGCTCAGTAGCCCATTTAGCAATTCGTCCTGTTGCATCGCGGTTATTTATTGTGTCATTGAGTGGTACTTCAGAGGCCACCATGATCGAACACTCTTGAAAGTAGTGTCGTAGTTTCCAGGATGCCATGAAGACCGCATATGCTATCTTTTGATAGTGCGGGTACCGAGATTTAAATGGAGTGAGGACAGTGGACACGTAATATACCGGCTTTTGGAGCGGGAACTTGTGTCCGCCTGCCTCTCGTTCGACGACGAGCACTGCACTCACAACTTGGTTTGTTGCGGCTATGTATAATAGCATGGGTTCGCCAATGTTTGGCGCGGTTAGGACTGAGTTGGTGGCCAAGAGTGCCTTTATTTCTTCCAGTCCGGCCGTGGCCACATCCGTCCACTCGAAGTGTTTGTGCGTCGAAGAAGGCGATACAGGGGTATTGCCTTTTCTCCTAAGTGGGAGATAAAGCGGCTTAAGGCAGCCACTCATCCATTTAGTTTCTGGATCTGCTTGAGGTCTGTTGGGATAGCCAACTGTGACAGAGCTCGGATTTTTGCTGGATTGACTTCAGTTCTTCTATTGGAAACGATGAAGCCAAGCAATTTTCCGGAGGGTACTCCAAAGACACACTTCTCCGGGTTGAGCTTGATGTCGTATGTTCGGAGATTATCGAATGTAAGCCTCAAGTCATCTATTATTGATTCGATGTGTCTTGTTTTGATGACCACGTCATCTATGTAGGCCTCTACTGTCTTGCCGGTTTGTTTTTCTAGGCATGTCTGAATCATGCGTTGATAGGTTGCGCCGGCATTTTTGAGCCCGAAGGGCATGGTGTTGAAACAGAAGGGGCTGTATGGAGTGATTAAGGCCGTTGCAGCATGGTCGGACTCCCTTATCTTTATTTGATTGTATCCAGAGTATGCGTCGAGGAAAAATAATGAGTCGTGTCCTGCGGTGGGATCGATTATCCGATCAATGCGGGGGAGGGGGAAGGGATCCTTAGGGCAAGCTTATTTGAGGTCTTTGAAATCGACACACAAGCACCAGGATTTGTCCTTTTTTGGTACCATTACCAAGTTTGCTAGCCAATCCAGATGTTTGATGTCTCTGATGAATACGGCCTCGAGTATCTTGGCTAGCTCTTCCCCCATGGCTTGCCGCTTAGGCTCTGAGAAGCGTCTAAGATTCTACTTGACTGACTTGTATCCTTTCAGTATATAGGCTGTGTTCGGCCAGTCTGCATGGGATACTCGACATGTCTGAAGGATGCCAGGCGAAAATATCCCAATTTTCATGCAGGAAGTCACGCAGTGCGGCGTCTATTGTGGGGTTCAGTTGTGTCCCGATGGAAGTTGTCTTCGAAGGGTCCGTTGGGTGGACCTGGAATTTGATATCTCGTCCGCTGGCTTGAAGGAGGTGGATTTTGGTCGCTTGTCGAGTATCACATCGTCTCTGTCCACTGTTGCTCGCAGTGTTGTCAGTTCTTCGGCCGCGAGGGCTTCTGATAATGCCTCCAGGGCGAGGGCGGCAGTTTTATTTTTGGCTCGAAGTGCGACGTCCGGGTCGCTAGCTAGAGTGATGATTCCATTGGGCCTGGGCATTTTGAGCTTCATGTACCCGTAATGGGGTATAGCCTGAAAACTCGTGAATGTGTCCCGCCCCAAGAGGGCGTGGTATCCGCTTCTCAACGGGGCCACTTGGAATGTAATTTCTTCGGGCCTATAATTCTCCGGCATGCCGAATACCACATCCAGTGTGATTTTTCCCATGCATTATGCCTCTCGACTAGGGATGATTTCCCTGAAGGTCGTCCTGCTTCGTTAGATGCGGCTCTTGTCAATTTCCATCTTGTGAAGGGTTTCCTCATAGATGATATTTAGTCTGCTTCCGCCGTCCATGAGCACTTTAGTGAGCGTGAAGCCATCCACGATTGGGCTAAGGACCAAAGCGGCTGGTGCTCGGACTGTTCGGAATTGAGGTTCGTCACTGGCATTGTAAGTTATAGCCGTGTTATTCCATGGGTTTATTGTTGCCACGTGGCAAACTTCTGCGAGGCTGCGGTGAGCTCGCTTGCGCCTATTATTTGAGGCGAAAGTCTCGAAGACTGTAAATAATGTATTGTTGTCTCCGGCGGGATGTTGCTCTGCTATATGTTTTATGAGGAGATCCTCGCCGCTCTTTGCTACCTGCCGGAGTAACCCACATGCTCTAAGGCTATGCGTTGGCATAGTATCCGGTGTGCTGTGAATCTTGCACGACCTGTTTAGCCATTCTTCCAATACGGTTCCACGCCTTGCGGCGGGCTTTATTTTTTTGGTACTTGAATCGGGTGACTTACGAGAGTTTACCCTTTTAGTTCGGACAGAGGATTTGGCTAGAGCCGGATTGTCCCAGAAACTTGTTTGGGTTTTCCAGACGCTTTCCATCGTGTAGTATTTTTGCACTATGGCCACTAAGTCAGCGAAGTGTACTATGTCATGGCGACTTATAGTGTTGAGAATCCCTTTGTCCGTGCAATTTTTGCAAAAGAGGGAGATTGCTTCTGCCTTGCGACAGTCCTTGACCCTGCTTATCACAAGGAGGAATCTGGCCCAGTAATGATGTACTGTTTCTTTGTGCTCTTGTCTGATATGGGAAAGATTGGATAAATCTGGGTGGGTGGGTGGATTTGAATCTGAATCCCGACCCAATCTGGGACCCAGGGGCAAAGAAGCTTCCGAGCTTAACGGCTCGGGTTCTGTGGCGTTGCTCGATTTCTTCGGCCCGCCCCTCGATCCTTAGTCCGGGGCCGGGGTTATGTCCTCCCGCGAGCGAGTGTCCGGCTCGGAGATCTCGTAAATCCGGACATAGTTCGTCCTCAAAGTAGGGGGATAATTAGGATGATGCTCTTCCACTACCGCTATCTCATGGGTGGCCGGTGGAGAGTGTATCTCCCTTTGGTCGGGTTTAAGCCCGATCCGGTCATAGTCCGTAGCGACGCCTAGGGCGGCGATGCGTTCCAAGAGCTCATTGAGGGAGGAGAGCTCCATTGGGTCCAACTATTCGGCAAATTCCGAATCAACATGGAGGCTATTTTTAATGACCTGAGAAGTCATTATCGGTGCAACAGCCTATCGGGCGGTCATAACGAAGTCACCCAGCCAGAGAGTTTGGCCTAGAGCCAGGGCTCCACCAGAGGTGATGTTGTCTTTGACAACGAGACGAGCCATCAAGCCTTATTGCGACGACACAGTGGAACTCTCAATGAAAGCACCAATATCGGTGTCAAAACCGGCGGATCTCGGGTAGGGGGTCCGGAACTGTGTGTCTAAGACTAATGGTAACAGGAGGCTGGGGACACGATGTTTACCCAGGTTCGGGCCCTCTCGATGGAGGTAATACCCTACTTCCTGCTTGATTGATCTTGATGATATGAGTATTACATAAGTTGATCTACCACGAGATCAGAGAGGCTAAACCATAGAAGCTAGCCTATGGTATGATTGTTGTTTTCTACGGACTAAACCCTCCGGTTTATATAGACACCGGAGGGGCCTAGGGTTACACAGAGGTGGAGAACTACATCCGAATAGCCAAGCTTGCCTTCCACACCAAGGAGAGTCCCATCCAGACACGGGAGGGAGTCTTCTATCTTGTATCTTCATAGTCCAACAGTGCGACCAAAGTATATAGTCTGGCTGTCCGGATACCCCCTTATCGAGGACTCCCTCAGGGCTGCCTACCCGAATCCGGAGCCTTTGGAGGCTCCGGCGCGGTAACTGGCTGGGAACCAGACTTGATGTGGCTCCCGTCCGTGTAATCCATGGGTATCTTGCCCCCCATGCACCCGGTATCTGGGATTTCGCCTTGGGGCATCTCCACAACCGTCACCCCCGGCCCCGATATCCTTTGGGACAACACCTCGGTGTCGTCCGCGGTTCGTGGGGAGGTGGCCGTCGGGAGTGAATTGCTATTCATCTTCGACTCACTCAAGGACCCATCCGAAGAGGATACCCCGAGATTGGACACAGGCGTACTGCATATACGTGTTCGGCGTTATTACAAACTATGAAGTTAAAGTCGCACGAAAAGTATTACAGAGTGCGGATACTTATGACCTCGCCCGGGGCTTGCCCCTTGGCAGCCACTCCTCCTTGCTGTAGGCGGAAGTAGTGGAGTGACCCGGAAGGGACGCCTTTCCCTTCTTCGACGTCCTAGCCTCCCCTTGTGGGGCAGCTTTCCTTTTCTTCTCCTCCCCAATGTGGGGGGGGGGGGGAGAGTCTCCTCATGTTTCCCCCCGTCTACATGGGAGGAATCCGCCTCGCCGTCCTCGGACGACGAGTTTATTATGGCCCTGTTCCGGAGACCCTTCCTCGTCCCCACGGCCGTCTTCCTGGACCCTTCGGCCTCCGCAGACGGGGCAGTCTTCCTTTTCTTCTCCTCCCCCTCA
>NC_041385.1:45193811-45280394 GCF_002162155.2 Triticum dicoccoides
GCGCCTTGTCGTCGGATGAGGCGTCTGGCGTAGCCTTGCGCCGGAGACCCTTCCTGGTCCCCGTGGCCTTCTTTTTGGCCTTCTTCTCCGGCACATTGTAAGGCGCCGGAACTAGCATCTCCGTCAGAAGTGCGGTTGCTGGATCTTCAGGTAGCGGAGCCGGACAGTCAATCCGCTTCGCCGTCTCCATATAATCCTGCTTAGTCAGCATGATGACTTAAAGTCCTCTCACGAATATGCTGGGAAAGGTGCATCTTGTGATGTTCAGAAAACTTACCGGATTGACGAGTCGCATGGCGCTGAGTCTGCGGTCCTCGGAAGTGGGAGGAGGAACTTCATCGGTCTTGAATAGCACTTTCCAGACGTCCTTATGCATCATGTCGAAGAGCTCTCGCAACATCTGGTGTTCGGCCTGATCGAACTCCCACATATTGAATGCCCGTCTTTGACACGGGAGGATCCGGCGGACGAGCATGATCTGAACCACGTTGACAAGGTTGAATTTCTTGTCCTTCATACTCTTGATACAGGTCTCGAGTCCGGTCAGCTCGGCGGGTTCGCCCCAGGCCAGGCCCTTCTTTTCCCAGGAAGTGAGCCGCATGGGGACGCCGGACCGGAATTTGGGCGCTGGCGCCCAGTTGGCATCGCGCGGCTCGGTGATGTAGAACCATTCCGATTGCCACCCTTGCACGGTCTCCACGAAGGAGCCGTCATGCCATGTAACGTTGGGCATCCGGCCCACCATGGTGCCTCCGCACTCCGCCTGCTGGACGCTAACGATCTTTGGCTTCACACAGAAGATTTGCAGCCACAGGCCGAAGTGGGGCCTGATGCAGAGGAAGGCCTCGCACACGACGATAAACACCGAGATGTTGAGGACAAAATTTGGGGCTAGATCATGGAAATCTAGCCCATAGTAATACATGAGCCTGCGGATGAACGGGTGGAGTGGAAATCCTAGTCCGCGGACGAAATGAGGGAGGAATACTACTCCCTCCCGAGACTTTGGGGTGGGGTGATCCATCCCTCCGCCGGAAGCCTGTGCGCGATGTTTTCGGCCAGGTATCCGGCTGCCCGAAGCTTGGTAATATCCTCCTCTGTGATGGAGGAGGTCATCCACTTGCCTCCCGCTCCGGACATGCTGCGGATGGTCTTGCGGAGAAGGTGAGAACTTGGGTGCTGGGGCTCGAGAGTGCGAGAACGGATGAGAAAAGGAGGAAGAAGGCGTGGGTGAAAGCGGGAGATCCTTATCCCTTTATAAAGCGGTGAAAAAAATGTGCGCCTCCCCACTTGCCTGTCAAAATTACTCATTTTCCAAGCGCCACGATTGATGGCACGGTTGGGTTACCCATACCCGTATTGATCAGGATCCCGCGATAAGGGGGGACATGATGTCTGCTTCAACAAGACGTGCCAAGGAAACCGCCTCCCAATGTGTGCGGTAGCTGGTTGTAAAAACCGTTCGAAATAATGGCTGGGCCGTGGCGTGATGTCACACTATGAAGAGTTGTCAGCAGATTAGATTTGTGGATTATTGTTCTCTCTACGGTATGTGAAATTTGTTTTCTAGAGCCGTACACGACTTAAGTGTTCGAAATTTACCTTGGAGTATTCGGAGATGGAACCCGCCTTGCAATGCCGAAGACAATCTACGCGTCGGACTCATCGTCATTGAAACCTGGTTCAGGGGCTACTGAGGGAGTCCTGGTTAAGGGGGTATCCGGACAGCCGGACTATATACTTTGGCCAGACTGTTGGACTATGAAGATACAAGATTGAAGACTTCGTCCCGTGTCCGGATGGGACTCTCCTTTGCGTGGAAGGCAAGCTTGGCGATTCGGATGATAGATCTCCTTCTCTGTAACCGACTCTGTGTAATCCTAGCCCCCTCCGGTGTTTATATAAATCGGGGGGTTTAGTCCCTAGGACAAGAACAATCATAATCATAGGCTAGCTTCTAGTGTTTAGCCTCTACGATCTCGTGGTAGATCAACTCCTGTAATACTCGTATCATCAAGATCAATCAAGCAGGAGGTAGGGTATTACCTCCATCGAGAGGGCCCGAACTTGGGTAAACATCGTGTCCCCAGTCTCCTGTTACCATTAGCCTTAGACGCACAGTTCGGTACCCCCTACCCGACATCTGCCGGTTTTGACACCGACAGTGCCCCCTGCCCCCGTATATAAAGAATCAAGGAGGAGGGGGCGGCCGTCCAGGAGGAGGGCGCGCCATGGACGAGCCCTACTCCCACCGGAAGTAGGACTCCCTCTTTTCCTAGTTGTAGTAGGAGGGGGAAGGAAGGAAGAGAGGATAGGAAGGAAAGGGGGGCCGCGTGTCGGTGTCAAAACCTGCGGATCTCGGGTAGGGGGTCCCGAACTATGCGTCTAAGGCTAATGGTAACAGGAGACTAGGGACACAATGTTTACCCAGGTTCGGGCCCTCTCGAGGGAGGTAATACCCTACTTCCTGCTTGATTGATCTTGGTGATATGAGTATTACAAGAGTTGATCTACCACGAGATCAGAGAAGCTAAACCCTAGAAGCTAGCCTATGGTATGATTGTTGTTATGTCCTACGGACTAAACCCTCCGGTTTATATAGACACCGGAGGAGGCTAGGGTTACAAAGAGTCAGTTTACAGAGAAGGAGATCTACATCCGAATCGCCAAGCTTGCCTTCCACGCCAAGGAGAGTCCCATCCGTACACGGGACGAAGTCTTAAATCTTCTATCTTCATCGTCCAACAGTACGGCCAAAGCATATAGTCCGGCTGTCCGGATACCCCCTCCAGGATGCCCTCAGTAGCCCCTAAACTAGACTTCAATGACGATGAGTCCGGCGCTTAGATTGTCTTCGGCATTGCGAGGCGGGTTCCATCTCCCAATACTCCAAGATAAATTATGAACACAAGGACCATGTCTGGCTCTTTACATACCGCTGTAGAGAGAACAATAATCCATGAATCTAATCTGTTTACAGCTCTTTGTAGCGTGACACCACGCGGTGGTCCGGTCATTATTCGAACCGCTTTTCACATCCAGCTCCCGCACACATCGTGAGGTGGTTTCTTTGGCACGTCTTGTCAAAGCAGAGATCGTGTCCCCTTATCGCGGGATCTCCATCAATATGGGTATGGGTAACCCAACCAGCGCCATCAATCGAGGCGCTTGGAAAATAAATGATTTTGAGAGGCAAGTGGGAAGGCACACATTCTGCACCGTCTTTCTAAAAGGACAAGAATCTCCCATTTTCGCCCACGCCTTCTTCCTCCTTTGCTCATCTGTTCTCGCACTCTCGTGCTCCAGCGCCCAAGCTCTCAACTTCTCCGTAGGACCGCAGCATGTCCGGAGCGGGAGGCAAGTGGATGGCTTCCTCTCTCACATAGGAGGACATTACCAAGCTTCGGGAGGCCGGATACCTGGCCGAGAGCATCGCGCATAGGCTTCCGGCAGAGGGACAGATTACCCCCACCCCAAAGTCTCGAGAGAGGGTAGTATTTCTCCCTCATTTTGTCCGTGGACTAGGATTTCCACTACACATGTTTGTCTGCAGGATCATGTATTACTACGGGCTAGATTTTCACGATCTAGCCCCGAATTTCGTCCACAACATCTCGGCGTTCATCGTCGTGTGCGAGGCCTTCCTCCGCATCAAGCCCCACTTCGACATGTGGTTGCAAATCTTCTGCGTGAAGCCGAAGATCGTGAGTGGCCAACAGGCAGAGTGCGGAGGTGCCATGGTGGGCAAAATGCCCAACATTACATGGCTCGACGGCTCCTTCGTGGAGACCGTGAAAGGGTGGCAATCCGGGTGGTTCTACATCACCGAGCCGCGCGATGCCAACTGGGTGGCGGCCCCAAAATTCAGATCCGGAATCCCTATGCGTCTCACTTCTCGGGAAAAGTAGGGCCTGGCCTAGGGCGAACCCACGAAGCTAGCCGGACTCGAGTCCTGCATCAGAAGTATGAGGGACAAGAATATCAAGCTCGTCAACATGGTCCAAGTCATGCTCGTTCGTCAGATTCTCCCGTGCCAGAGACGGGCATTCGATATGTGGGACTTCGATCCGGCCGAACACCAGATGATGCTGGAACTCTTCGACATGATGCACAAAGACCTCTGGAAGGTATTGTTCAAGGCCAGCGAAGCTCCTCCCCCTCTTTCCGAGGATCGTGCACTCAGTGCAAAGCGCCTCGCCAGTCCGGTAAGTCCTCTGACTATTACAAGATGTTCCTTTCCAGTACATTCGTGGGAGGATTTTTAAGTCACCATACTGACTGAACAGGATTGGGTGGAGATGGCGGAGCAGATTGACTGTCCGGCTCCGTTGCCTGAGGATCTAGTAGACGCACTCCTAGCAGAGATGCTGGTTCCAGCGCCTTACAAGGTGCCGGAGAAAAAGGCCGAAAAGAAGGCTATGGGGACCCCGAAGGGTCTCCGGCGCGAGGACGCACCAGACGCCTTGCCAGAAGATGACGAGGCGCACTCCTCCCACGAAGGGGTGGGGAGAAATAGGAAGGACGCCTCAACTGAGGGGGCCGAAGGGTCCAAGAAGGCGGCCGCGGGGACCAGAAAAGGTCTCTGACGCAGGGCCGTGATAGACTCATCATCCGAGGATGACGAGAAAGATTCCCCCCTCCCGAAGACGGGGGGAAACATGAAGAAATGCCCCCTCCCCGTACTAGGGAGGAGAAGAAAAGGAAGGCCACCCCGTCGGGGGAGGCCGGGAGGCCGAAGAAGGGAAAGGCGTCCCTTCCCGATCACTCCACTACCGCTGCATATAGCGACGAGGAGTGGCTGCCCAGTGGCAAGCCCCGGGCGAGGTCATAATTAAGTATCCGCATTCTGTAATATTTTTTTGTGCGACTTTGACCTTATGGCTTGTAATAACGCCGAACACGTGTATGCAGTCCGACCGGGTCCAATCTCGGGGTGTCCTCTTCGGAGGAGTCTCTAGGCGAGTCGAAGATGAATTCACTCCCGACGGCCACCTCCCCACGACCTGTGGATGACACCGATGTGTTTTCCTGAAGGATACCAGAGCAGGAGGTGACGGTTCCAGAGACGCCCCAAGGCAAAATCCTGGACGCGGGGTGCGTGGGGGGTAAGACCCCCATGGATCACGCTGACGGGAGCCACAGCAAGTCCGGCTCCCAGCCGGTTACTGCGTCGGAGCCTCCAAAGGTTACGGACTCCGGAAGGCAGCCCCTCGCGAAGGAGAGCGAGCCGGCCGTGCCGATGAACTCTGCCCAGCCGGAGGCATTGGATAATTTGTTGGAAGTGCTTCGAGGCGCTTCCATCGATGATGAGCACCGTACTCTTATGAGTACGGTGATTGAGAAGGTTCGGTTCGCCAAGAGCGGATTGACCGAAGCCTGCACCAGCCTACTAACAGGCTTTGAGGTAAGTAATGAAAAGGTGTGAGGAAATATCACCCGATAGACAGTAGCCCCTGATACTCTGGTTGGTGTTCGGGAGTAAAAGCCAAACGGAGGGTCAACTAAAAAACCACAGGAAGCTAATAGTACTTGTCTTATGTGAACAAACAGGCATTGCTGCTGACCGCCGCTGCGCGCACAGCTGAGGTTGTCGGACTCAAGCACGACCTGGGGCAGGCCGAAGAAGAGCTCAGCCTCGTGAAGAAGTAGCTCGAGGAGAACAAAGGTAAGTGAAACCCCGTCTCTGTGTCATATAGAGGAGAAAAAAGTGATGATGCTAACAAAAAGCATCATGGTTTTTGATAGGAACTGCGACCGAAGTGGTGGCCCTGAAGAAAGCTCGATACGGAGCCTATGCCAAGGCAGCTACGGAGCGCACCGAGCACGAGCGGGTGGGGGAGGTACAGCAAGAGCTCCAGGAGCTCGGCAAGAAGTTCGAGTCCTTGGAGCGTGACTTCAAGACGCAAGAGTCTGATATTGCGAAGGCCCTCCAGAGCACGACAGACGCCAAGGCCGAAGCCCAGAAGGCCCTCCAGGAGATCCAGGTGGCCAAGAATATAGCATAGGGTAAGGCATTCTTTATGCAAAGCAAGCATGTGGAGGAGTCATTTCTTTTACTTACATGAATTCGGAGATCTCCAGGGGCATTCGCAGATCTGCCACGTAGCATTTTGGATGCCGCAGAGTTCTATCGTGCTGAAGAGGGGAGCTCAACGGAGAAGCTGTTCTGGTCCCAATACATTGGGACCGAACACGCGATGCCTCTAAGTGACCAACTGAAGCAATTGGTCGAACTCCACAATGCAGCCGAACTGGCCATGAAGGACCTCATAGTCCGGATGTGGCCTGGCGAGCCCCTGCCCGGCAACTACTTTGGCCTGATAAAGCGGATGGTGAATGCCTGTCCACAGCTAGAAGTTATCAAGCAGTACGTCTGTATTGAGGGTGCTCAACGGGCCTTTGCCCGCGCGAAGATGCATTGGGCCAAATTGGATGTTGAGAAGCTGAGGAAGGACGGACCCCCGGATGGTAAGGAGCATCGCTACCCCGCAAAATATTATGATGTCATTATGAAAGGCGATCGGCTTGTGGAAAATGAATGTCCCAAGAACATAATCTTTGAGAGAATGTACTCATGTCGTCTTTGTGATATGAGAACGAGTTTGTTTGCGCTATATAACACTTTGTTTGATTTAAAATATTACCTTCTCTGCGGCCGTTTATCAAAATCAGAAAGTAGGCCAGTCGTCGGCTTCCGCCCCCTTGTAACTAGTACTGGGGTGTTCGTGGAAAACCCAAACACTCTTTATCCAAATTCTTGGTCCTTTAAGGAGGTGTTTAGCGCAGCGAACACGGCAATTGGACTATTCGGCTTTATAACCCTCACTTGGCCATACAAGTCTATAATTTTAAATTTCGGCGAAGCCCCTAGTGTTCGGAAGGCAGAACTAGGGCGCTATACACACCTAAATCGGGCAAGGCCGATTCTTCGCCTTAAGCGGAAAAAATCTTTAGGGATTTAGTACCTCGCGAACAGCGACCAGCTCTCGCCGCATCATGACGGTCAGTTTTCGGCTTTCTCTACTGAGGTGCTCATCTGGAAGAACCAGGACACAATCGCAGTAGTTCTCCCTACGCTACCTTAGCCGATATAACGGAACGTAAAGTACCACAACAAGGGAGCCGGGCTAACCGAACTATTGATCCAAGACATGATTCGGATATGATGCATATAAATCTATAAGTTCGGCGTGCCGCACTGTCGAAAGTGTTCGGACTTTTGTTACCATATTATGGGGCTCAATAGAAAGCCCCTGGAGCATGGATCGTACCAAAGTGTTTGGATCCAACATTAAATAAATATTCAAGGGAAAATATGAAGATAGTAATAAGAAGCTGACGCTGTATACTATTTCCCATTGTTATTCAGACAATACGGCAAGGCGTGTGTGTACAATTAATGCATTAAGCAGAGAAAAATAGGACTATTTGACATGTCCTAACCAAGGACAGGCTACATGCGGGCATGTAAAAACAGGTATAATGATCATCGAAAGAGACCACCTGGGTATTCCCTCGTGTGCAAAGCCTCTGGCCTCCTTGGTGTTCCCCTCGGTGATGGGTCCGATACTCCGGTTCTTTGAAGGGGCTTCCTGAAAGTGGGGTCCTAAAAAGAAAGGAAGTTGAAGGATGTGCAGGCCTTGTGGGGGCTGGACCGCAATGTGAGCTGCGTCGTCGACATGCCTCCACATATGCCCATGGTATTTTGAGTGCGTAGTTATGTACGTGTGGCACAAATGCCTCCTCAGTGGGTCTATTGCGGAGGCCGAATTGCTAATCGAGCTGTTGGCGTGCCTGCCATCCTGCTGCGGGGTGCTCCGGACTCGCTTGACGGTGCTCAGGGTTGTTGTTGCTGAATAGAATGTCTGCCGAAGAATGTTGCTTTGTACTTCGGCCGCAAGGGCCGCAGTATGTTCTTCCGTACGGAGGGAGCGGGTTGTGTTTCCGTTGACTGTTATAATCCCGAGGGGTCCTGGCATTTTGAGCTTCAGGTATGCATAGTGCGGTACCGCATTGAATCGAGCGAACGCGGTTCGTCCCAGTAGTGCGTGATAGCCACTACGAAAAGGGACGATGTCGAATATTAAATCCTCGCTTCAGAAATTATCCGGAGATCCAAAGACCACTTCCAGTGTTATTGAGCCCGTGCAACAGGCCTCTACCCCTGGAATTACACATTTAAAGGTGGTTTTGGTTGGCATGCTCCGTGAGGGATCTATGCCCATTTTGCACACTGTGTCCTGATAGAGCAGGTTCAGGCTACTACCACCGTCCATGAGGACTCGCGTGAGATGGAATCCGTCGATGATTGGGTCAAGGACCAATGCGGCTGAGCCGCCATGACAGATGCTGGTGGGATGGTCCCTATGATCAAAGGTGATCGGGCTGGATGACCATGGGTTGAACTTTGGGGCGACGGGCTCCATCGCATAGACGTCCCTAAGTGCACGCTTTCGCTCCCGTTTAGGGATGTGAGTGGCATAGATCATGTTTACCCTTTTCACCTGGGGGGGCGGGGAATTTCTTCTGTCCCTAGTGTTCGGACGCCGGGGCTCCTCGTCATCATCGCTATGCAGCCCCTTGTCCTTGTTCTCGGCATTTATCCTGCCGGCCTGTTTGAACACCCAGCAATCTCTGTTAGTGTGATTGGCTGGTTTATCAGGGGTGCCGTGAATCTGATACGAGCGGGCGAGTATGCGGTCCAGACTGGACGATCTCGGATTGTTTCTTTTAAACAGCTTCTTGCGCTGACCGGATTTGGAGCTGCTGAATCCGGCATTGACTGTCGTATCTTTGGCATTGTCGTCGTTGTTCCGACACTTATGTCTATTGCGCCGTGGCTTTCTGTTACTGTCGCGGATATCTGAAGTGCCAGAGTTTCCTGGCACGGTGTTACTGTGAGCCAGACAGCTTTCCTTGCCCATGCAAAAGCGGGTCATTAGTGTCATGAGGGCCGCCATGGACTTCGGTTTTTCTTGGCCGAGGTGTTGGGCAAGCCACTCGTCGCAGATATTATGCTTAAAGGCCGCCAGGGCCTCGGTGTGCGGACAGTCGACAATTTGGTTCTTTTTAGTTAGGAACCGAGTCCAGAATTTCATGGCTGACTCTCCGGGCTATTGGGTAATGTGACTTAAGTCAATAGCATCCGGTGGTCGCACGTAGGTGCCCTGGAAGTTATCCAAGAAGGCGTCCTCAATATTTTCCCAACTGCCAATGGAGTTTGCCGGCAGGCTATTTAGCCAATGTCTGGCTGGCCCTTTAAGATTGAGTGGGAGATACTTGATGGCATGTAGGTCATCACCGCGATCCATATGAATGTGGAGAAGGAAATCTTTGATCCACACCGCGGGGTCTGTTGTGCCATCGTATGACTCGATGTTGACAGGTTTAAACCCTTCTGGGAATTCATGTTCCATTACTTCATCAGTAAAGCAGAGGGGGTGTGCGGCGCCTCTGTGCCGGGCTATGTCATGACGCAGTCCGGCTAGGTCTGGTCAGTTATGTTCCGCCCAGCCGGATTTATTATTGGTGTATCCGACATGATGATCATCGTCATGTGTTGTGGCGCACCCTCATGATCCGTAGAAAGATCTTGGTTGTCATGCGTTGTTTTCCAATGTGTCTCGCAGGTCCTGCGTGTTGCCCCAGGCCGTAGTGAATCATCATGGGGGTGCGGGTTGGTATGTCGTCTTATCCCGGCTGCGAGGTGGCCGGTCAGCCTCATCTTGTGCTGGATGTTCAGGCTCTTCGTCCTCTTCTTCTAGCGATTTGTGCTTTGGGTATCCCCTGATGGGGGGCTCAAGTCCGTATTCCTCGGCCGCCAGGACCTCGGTCCATCTGTCCGCGAGCAGATCTTGATCAGCTTGAAGCTGTTGTTGCTTCTTTTTCAGGCTTCTTGTTATGGCTATAAGCCGGTGCTTGAAGTGCTCCTGCTCTATGGGATCCTCCGGTATGCCGAATTTGTCGTCGCGAAGGCTCACCTCGTCTTCGCAGGGAGGCATATAATTATCATCCTCCAAGTATCCGTCCGTCGCCTGTTCATCTGGGCTGACCTGCCCGTGTTCCTGTTCGGCTTGCTCGAAGGTGGGCTGATCAGGATTGTATTCCTCTTCGGCGCCATCTGGATTTTCTTCTCCAGTGCCGGTGTTGCTGTGGCGGCGCTTGGATCGGCGCCGATGACGCCCATGCTTTGATTTCTTCCCTGAGGGGTGATCTCCTGTTGCCTCATCGCCATTGTTTTCTTTGGGAGTATCCACCACGTATATATCATATGAAGAGGTGGCAGTCCATCGCCCTATGGGCGGTGGTTCTTGTTCTTCTCCTGCATCGTCGTCTATACCGTCGATGTCTTCAGAGACAAAGTTAAGCACGTCGGTCAAATCATCGACCGTGGCTATGAAGTGGGTGGTGGGTGGGTGACAAATTTCTTCGTTGCCTGCTTCCCACTCGGGCCGAACATAGTTCGGCCAGGAATCTCATGACAGAGAGAGAGACCTTAATGAATTTAGCAAATCTCGAAAGGGCGAGTGCTCAAAGATATCCTCGGCAGTGAACTCCATGATTGGGGCCCAATCAGATTCGATGGCCATGGGTGCACGCGGTACAGAACCCACGACCGAAGACAAGTCCGGGGGTCCGGAGACACAGATCTCCTTAGGGGAGGAGTCTGTGTTCGGCTCCAACATCTATGAGTGTGCGGCCTCCGAGGCGAGGTCCATCCACCCGTCCTCGGAAGGCACGATCTGCTTTGGAACGAAGTCCGGGGCCGTAGCAGGCGCGATGTTCCAAATACTATCTGACGACAGATCTAGGTCATGCACGTTGTGATCGTTCGGCGCTCCTGACATGGGCCCGAGTCCGTCGAAGATCAAGTCTCCGCGGATGTCGGCAGTGTAGTTTAGGTTTCCAAACCTGACATGATGGCCAGGGGTGTAGCTGTCGATCTCCTCTAGGTGGCCAAGCGAGTTGGCCCGCAGCGCGAAGCCGCCGAACACGAAAATTTGTCCTGGGAGAAAAGTCTCACCCTGGACAGCGTTGTTGAAGGTTGGAGAAGCCATCGAGCCCTATAGTGACGACACAGAGTAACTCTCAATGAAAGAACCAATGTCGGTGTCAAAACCGGCGGATCTTGGGTAGGGGGTCCCGAACTGTGCTTCTAAGGCTAATGGTAATAGGAGATTAGGGACACGATGTTTACCCAGGTTCGGGCCCTCTTGATGGAGGTAATACCCTACTTCCTGCTTGATTCATCTTGATGATATGAGTATTACAAGAGTTGATCTACCACGAGATCAGAGAGGCTAAACCCTAGAAGGTAGCCTATGGTATGATTGTTGTTATGTCCTACGGACTAAACCCTCTGGTTTATATAGACATCGAAGGGGGCTAGGGTTACACAGAGTCGGTTTACAGAGAAGGAGATCTACATCCGAATCGCCAAGCTTGCCTTCCACGCCAAGGAGAGTCCCATCCGAACACGGGACGAAGTCTTCAATCTTGTATCTTCATAGTCCAACAGTCCGGCCAAAGCATAAAGTCCGGCTATCCGGATACCCCCTTATCTAGGACTCCCTCACATCGCCCCCTCCTTGTCCTATTCGGACTAGAGGGGGAGGGGGCACGCGGCCTGCCCTGGCTGCCCCTCCTCTTCACACATGGATTATGTTTCCGGTTAATACAATTCTAACATGAATAATAAACATTTATCATGAAATAAGGAAATAAATAATAACTTTATTATTGCCTCTAGGGCATATTTCCTTCGATAGACCCATCCAACACTCTTCGCCCTTGTTATATCTCCATGTGACATGCACCCCCCCTAAGTACCATAATCCCTCGCTCCATCATAGGTGCAAGAACTCCCCCCGTAAGTATGATTATCTCTCACTAGCCATCAGGAACACACGTATTGTCTCCTTCCATCCATACGTCTATCTCGATATCTCTCGGGGCATCTTCTACCGCGCACACACCTTGTTACTCGAGCTCCCACCCATGTAGTCCCATCACGATCTCCAGGGAATCTCTCTATGACAAACATACACTCTCTCCTCCCCATGTCTGCATTTTCTCCGTACGTCTGTCTCGACCTCTCTCCCTTGTTTGTCAGACCCCTCTTGGCCACGTGCTAGGGGTCTTGCCCTCTCGGTTGCAAACAACCACACACTATCTCCTCACCTTGCTTCTGTTGTCGAAGATGCATGTGTGATATGTTTGCATAAGACACACACGCTTTTTCTCTACTTTTATTGTGTGTTGTCCATGTCTCTTTCACACATGCACACACACTTTTTTCACTCACTCTTTCTATTTGTCTCTCTCTCTCTCTCTATCTATCTATCTCTCTCTCTAGTTAGGGACTCTGTCACACCCATAAGCATATATGGATGTTTTGAAAAGTCAAACCTTAGAAAAGTTTGACCAGGTATATGTGGAGAAAAACATTTACATCTGGAATGATCATTAGATTCATCACAACATGTCCTTACTTCATACTGTCATTTATCTTTGGTATTGTAGATATAAGTAATTTCTTTATAAACTTGGTCAAAGTTTCAAAAGTTTGACTTTAAAAAGTGTTGGAACTACATTATCAAACGGAGGGAGTAGCTCTCTCTCTCTCTCTCTCTCTCTGCTATCTCTCACGGGCCTCCCCTCTCACTCGAACTCTCTATACCAACGGATTATATGCTCACTGTGTTAGCATATAGCTCTGTATATTGTTTAGTTGACCGATCAACCAGTCCACATGCTGCCTTGTCAGCTCGTGTTCTGTATCTTCGTGTGTTGGCCCAAGTGGCAGTGGGTGAAAATAAGTAAACTAGAGGCCCATCTGACACGCGGTGAAGTAAACAAAGTTGAAACCACTCGGGGTAGCATCCAGCGCGCTAGTAAATTGAGGGCGCATTGAGGACACACTTCTTCCGCGTGAAGGACGCATCGCGCACAATTCACCTGTGCGGCAGCATGCACAGAAGGACGCACTCGCGCACACCCAACATGCAACACACACCAGCACACGTGTACACCGGCGTCGCCACCGGTTGAGATGGACGGCGAGATAGCCAACAAGCGGAGGTGGCTCGAGCCAAAACCGCATCCTGCGAGCCTGGACTTCATCAGCAGCCTCCCCGATGACATGCTGCTTGTCATCATCGGCCTCCTGTCCACCAAATCTGTCGTGCGGACCGCCATGCTCTCCCGGTGGTGGGGATTGCAAATGCATGGCCGCAGTCTCCAAGATCCTTTCATCGCACCCTGGGCCAGCCAGACGCCTTGACGACATCCGCATGTTCAGTACCAACTGCAAGGTCCAACCCAAGTTCTACGAGTGGTTCTTATCCCCCGCCCTATATCAGCTCGAGGAGCTTAGCTTTGAAGCTGGACGATGTCGATCTCTGCCGTCGTCCACGCTCCGCCTCACGCCAACGCTGCGTCGCGCCCACTTCTGCTCCTGCTATCTTCCCCAGATTAATGCCACGCCCGCCTTCTTCTCCCTCAACTCAAGCAGCTCAACCTCTTCGACATTGTTATCTCGAAGAAGGCTATGGAGCACCTGCTCCGCAGCTGTATTGCACTCGAGTACCTTCATCTTTAGCAGATCCACGACTTCATTAGCCTCCACATCGCCTCGATGAATCTCCGATGGATTTATGTGTCTTCCTGGCCCCGCATCAAGACATCAATTGGGAAGAGATCACTCCAGCTGTTCCACGTTATGGTCATTGAGAATGCTCCTTTCCTTGAGAGATTGCTTGTATCGGATCTAGAAAGTCCAACAAAAATTAGGGTCATTGACGCGCCGAAATTGACAGCGTTGGTGTACTCGTCTGCCAAATTCTCTGAACTCTTTATTGGATTCGTAATCGTTCAGGTACAATACTCATCTTCTTCTCCATCTTCTTGAAATTTACATTTTTCAATTTCTTCTTGATGTATTTCCGACCGTCTTCCAGAAAATGATTCCCACAAGCATGACATAGTCTATGCGCACAATGAAGATCTTGGCAATAAAATCTGCCGGCCCCAATCTGGATCAAGTTGTTGGATTCCTTACATGCTTTCCGTGCACGGAGAAGTTACTCATCGAGGTGAAACTTCTTTCCTATTAGTAAACGGTAATCACAACGTAGCTCAATTTTTTCATAATTTTCCCAAATTATGATGACAAGTGTAGTGTTCAAAACTGCATCTACGCACTGCACCAAAAGAAATGTTTTTAGTATTTTTTTCACGTGATCATCTGCATCGTTTTTTTGTTGTACTACTATAGTAGCCTAGGATAGTCATAGTGGAAAGTAACTTAGAATACTCCAGTAACTCTATGGTTACCCTAAGAGCAAGTACTACCTCCGTCCTAGTTTACTCTTCCTATTTTGACCATAGATTTAACTGACAAAATGTTAATGCATGTCACTAAAAACTATATCGTTGGATTCGTATTTGAACATAACTTCAAATGGTGTAATTTTTAGTGACATGCATTGGAATTTTCTTAGGTAAATATATGGTCAAAATTTTATACTAAATACGAGGTAGTACTCCCTCCGTCCCAAAATTCTTGTCTTACATTTGTTTAGATACAGATGTATCTAACACTAAATGGTAACTATATACACCTGTATTTAGACAAATTTAAGACAAGAATTTTGGGATGGATGGAGTACAAAAATGGGCTTTGTAGGCCAAAACATGTGCCAAATTCACTTGTGATGCATTTGGCATTGATGCCCCTCCATTGCTCACCTGGTGCCCCAATCTGGATCACCTACTTTGCTCCGGTGTCAAATTAACTCACGCAATGAAAAAACACTTGCATGGGAGAGAGAGAGGACTGAGGCAATAAAAAATACTTGTTTATACATGTGGGTCTATGTGCACAGCGGTGCCAACTCTATCACATCGCAAGAGCGGTGCCAAAATCTTTTGATTTGACATCGATGCGTATTATGTGGCATACTTTTGCGAAATATGGCATCGGCCACATAGTGGAAGGCAACAAATGCCCAAGCTCTTCACGTGCTTCTAGGTAAATGAGAGGAAACAGAAAGAGAGAGAGAGAGAGAGAGAGAAATATCACTAGCCAACCAGCCCTATCGTATGAGCGAATGATATTAGTACCTCTTGATGACACGGCAATCTTATACAGCCAGCTGCTCTTATGTTCTCTTCTTTTGAAGATAAAAAAAGACTTGAAAGTGAAAAATGTGCTGCACTATAACAATATCTTTGAATGCCTTGATATCCATCTTACAGAAATTGATTTGATCGACTACCGAGGCAGCACATCTAAGA
Source organism: Triticum dicoccoides (assembly GCF_002162155.2). Taxonomy (NCBI): domain Eukaryota; kingdom Viridiplantae; phylum Streptophyta; class Magnoliopsida; order Poales; family Poaceae; genus Triticum; species Triticum dicoccoides. Next base: position 45,209,109 of record NC_041385.1, read on the forward strand.
TTAAATTGGCCAGGTACTTTGTTCTAGAGGCAAGTGTGTTCAAGGTAATGAGGTTCACTAGTAGAAAAAGGACCTAATATGTGAAACATTAGTACCGGTTGGCATATGAGACGGCACTAATGCTCCCATTAGTGTCGATTCAAATGACTTGGCGGGAGGTGACCTTTAGTACCGGTTCTTTGGGAATCTTTAGTACCTGTTCGTGCCCGTGTTCTTCGTTCTGAACTTAAGTGATTTGCTTTTGTGGTGTTATTTATGAACGCTTATAATATCATAACAATCATGTTGAACTCGATCGATAATATTTTTGCTTCTGGTACAAGTGAATGTTTCTTCTTTAAGCTAGTAGTTCTACTGGTGATTAGATAGCTAGTTAATTATTATATCATTTAATGAAAGAAACCGCAGATTAGTTTCAGCTGGATGGATCCTACCTAAGTGATCAAGTATATGCCATATCCGTATATATTATAGTTGATCAAGTATAATATGGATATGGCATATACTCTAGCTAGCTAGCTATAGCTAGTAGAGATATCCAATAATGCATCCAGTCGAAACTAATCCGCGGGACTTTCACCTAATGATTTAACAACTCATTATAATGTAAAACAATCACTAAATTAAATTGAAAACACAAAATTAAAGAAAAATTAAAAAAAACATTTAGTACCGGTTGGTGTTACCAACCGGTACTAATGCCCTCCACGCAAACGGGCCTGGCTCGTGCCACGTGGTGGCACTTCAGCGCCGGTTCATGACGAACCGGTCCTAAAGGGAGGGGACCTTTAGTCCCCACTCTTTAGTGCCGGTTGGTGAACCGGCACTAAAGCCCGTTACGAACTGGCACTAAAGGCCGGTTCTGCACTAGTGGTTTGGCATTCTCTGGCGCAACAATGAATGGCGTGCTGATCACCGCAAGCGTCTAAGCCTAAATGACAAAGTCTCCGCATAAGCTGAATTTGTTTTTGAAACATCAAGTGGCCAGAGACTCGAAAACTTATTTGCCCATTAGTGACTTGTGAGGGCGGTGGATTTTAGTTTGTACTATAATTCTACATCCACCTAAAGTAACGAAAGTTCTTACATAAACTTCCTAGTAATTCCCTCTTCGTAGGTGCAACATTACTCCTAACATTTGTAATATCAGTTGGAAACTTGTAATATTGCCGTGTCCTATTCCTGCATTTTCAAAATCATGCGAATCAAACAGGTCCTGAGTTGGTCATGATGTTGTGCCTCCCATCTTTCACCAATAGCCGTCGGATCTAGATCTGACGCATACATACCAAAATTCTCCATTTTGGCAAAAAAAAATGTCCGCACTTGTTCCCTATTTACAAACAACTCCTTGTCTCTCACAATCAGCCTTATCTCCTCCCCACCACATCTAGAAGGCCATGGAAAAATCTGGCGCGATGGCCGCTGCCGGCACCGTCCACCTCCAATCTTGGTGTTCTGTGCAATGCACGGGCATCTACGCATGGGAAATTAGGTCAAACAAGGCTAGTTGTAAGCAGTCTAGCTCTACAGCCATGATGATAGTGACTGCAAACGGTGAGGCTAACTATGGTATGCCGAACACAGCGCCTATACTCAGGTGTCATCTCCGGCGCAGGGTCTTGTCACTTCACTGCAAGGAGCAGCACGTAATAATTTGACCAACGGGTAGTACAGTGCTAGTACTACATTGGTAGTACTACTACTAGTACTACTAGCACCACCGTCTAGATTTAGGAGTACTACCACATCCATCTGGACTTTAGTATTTGACTAGCAATATCTAGTAATGCATGTCACAAAAAATGTACTACTCCCTCTGTAAATAAATACATGGTGTATTGTTTTATTCCTATCTGTGAGAGAACTTAATGTCCTTTTGCTAATTAATAGGATTACATGCAATGAACTAAACATTGCATGTCATGTTTGGTAGTCTCAAGTCATTGAAAGCATGGACGGCCCACATCTCTCATTGGTTGATATGTCATGAAATAAGAAACGAGGTGGGAGTTAATGTACCGTTCCTAAAGGTTTTGGGATTATTTGGTTTTCGTTGGGTGACTTATTACACAACATTTTTGTTTACATGCACTAACATTTTATTAGTTTGTCAAAACTTAGCGCAAAATGCAAAGGGGGCCAATAAACCAGTAAACATCAAACTTCTCTCGTTTGGCCCCAACTAGAGGTCCGGTGAGAAGACTATACTGCATCAGCACGGAGGGGGACGCAGCTTCATTGACTTACTGCAATTGCCTTTGGGTGAATGACACATGGGCCCAACGGGTGGCTGGCCCACCTGTCATACAGCCAAAGGCAGGTGCAGTAGAGGGCCAAGGAGTAGATGGCTAACACACACGTGAATTCAATGCAGTCTGCACTTCCCTGCCAGTCCAATCTAGTACGAAATCCTACGCACCTATGCACGCTAACCAAGGGCAAGAGTGATCACTTGAATCGCAAGATCAGTTGACTAGAAGCTAAGCTAGACCCATGGAGGCGATGAGCGTGAGCATCAGCCGGCTCTGCCAAATGGTTCACGATGCAGGCATGCGGCCCGGCACCGAGGAACGTCTCCAGGTAGTGCTTGAGGCGGCTAGGGCGAGGGGCCGCTTGGACGATAGCTTCGTCTCCTTGTTCGACGAGGTCCTCGTCGGTTTCCTCGACAGGTTCATCATCGTCAAGAAGCTCGCGGACGACTTTGACGTACGCCTCCAGCAGACACGCCCAAGCTCTACGATACCCGCCACCCTCAACGGCCAGTATGGTGATACCCTCTTCGACGCATTGGTGGCCCTGTGACTGCCCGCCGTCACGCTGGAGAATGTCCAACTTGAGGTCGCGCTCGCCGCGCAGCGCCTGGCGCAGCAAGACACCATCGACATAATCACCCACGTCTATGCGCAAATCGTCAACAAGGACTACTACATGCAAGAGGAGGACGATAGGACGCTGGCCTTCTTGGAACGCAGGGAAACCTTGGACGGCATTGTTCAGAAGCACGTTGAGCTCTCCGCCAATGCCGGTGCTCCTCACACGTCGGTTGGTGACCCGGCGCACTAGGGCGTGAGGATGTCGTTGATGGATCTGTATGTATTTTTATCTTTCCGTCAAATCCATGTAGTAGTATATGGTACTACTAGTAATTATCTTACCTTTCGCATAAACTTCACAATTTTCGTACGTACTCCATGCATGAACCGCGCCAGAACTAAACTTCTCATTACTCCAGGGAAAATCGTTATTTCTATCTATCAGTCACGCCATGGAGCAGAACCAAATTTTACAAGTTACAAGTTCAAAAGAAAAAGCCTGCCATGTTCGCGTTGCACCCCCACACGGTTGGTCCGGCACGCCTCTCAAGGGGGAACCGCAGTTGAGCAAACCGATTATCGGCAAACCCCCACCCCGCCCATTGTGCGATGGCTGAGAAAACAGGAGGGAGAAGAGATGGTTGTAGCATGGACTCCAAGAAAATTTGTGTCGGATGGGACTCATGTGGGTGGCGTGTGCCGTACTGCTAGACGTGAATGCTAGTTATGGCACATGCCACCCCACTATATCGAGCCTATATCGAGGTGCTGGTTACGTAGAACAAATTTCCTAGAGTCCGTGCCAGCCAGCGGACGTGCGGAGCCCATCGTCTGTTTGCTCATATACGGTCCCACATGTCAGTGAAAACGCAAGAGGACCCACTAAACCTGCACATCTATCACATCGGCGTGGTGGTGATGAAAAACAAATCCAATAAAGATCTTTGGTGGCCGCTTTTACAGTTTAACCCATGATGCACATCAAGTGGCTTCAACTACCACTCTATTTTCTTGCATGACACGACCTAGATGTTGGATGTCCCAAGTGTCGGCAAAAGGAGGAAGAACCCAACCAAATCTTCGGTTGTGCTCTCGGATTAGACTAGGTGTGCTTACTTAAAATTTTATTGTGTAGAGTGGATGCAAGTTTTGGTATTGGGAAGAAGAGTACATCGATATATTGATAGAGCACAATTTAGTAGATGTTCTAGCACTTTTGGCTAGCATAGAGGCTAGCGATGATACTAGTGCACTTGTTGATAGAATAGAGGCTAGACATGAGACTAGATGCGAGGAAGCAACGTCTACTTCTTTACACTCGAAGAAGAAAGAAGCACGCAAGATCGAGCCTCCGCAGATCAACAATGAATGAATCGAGAAGGCACTAATCCAACTTACAGGAGCAGTTATGGAAGTTGGATATCTTCTAAAATTTATTCTTGTGGTTCTTGTTTTCTTTGGTCTTGCTTTTCTAGTCAAAATTTTGGTGATGTATTTCCATGTACCAAAAAATGAATGATGAAAAAAAGATATGTGTTTGCAAATAAAAAGATACGCGAACGGGATGCGTCTGTGCATTCGGTGCATGGCCACCGCATCCGAGAAATGGCCCAGACACGACCCATTGCCCTACCCAAACGGACAGAATCCAAGAAAAACGGAGGTCTGTTTGGGGTCGTGCATTGGAATTGGCCTTACAAGTGGGACCGCAGTTGAGGAAACCGACTATCGGAAAACCCCCACCTCGCCCACCGCGCGATGGCTGAGTTAGAGAAACAACGAGGTTGAAGAGATTGCTCTAGCACGGACTCCAAGAAATATGGTGTCAGATGGAACTCGTGCTGGTGGCGTGTGCCGAACTCCTGGACATGAATGCTTGTTCTGGCCCATGCCACCCTACTACTCCTACTACTTATATAGTAGTAGTATCGAGGATTCGAGGTGTGGTTACGTACAGCAAACACATTAACATATGGCTACAGTAAAAACACCCGCCCGACGCGTGAAGCATGTGAAGCTAGTACAAATAGTGTACTACTATTGTTGATTGGCCTCATCCGATAACCTGTGGCAATGCACGTACAATTATGTATTTGGAAAATATTTTTTGCCTTCTCGCAGCACTCACTCAGAGAAGCGACTCGAAAGCCATTCATAAATTCAGTAAGTTTATCACAGGCATATCATTTTATTACATACAACAGGTCATCAACCAACATCGGCAACGCGGATACATTATAAATACGAAAGTTTTCATCACACAACAAATAACAAGCAACGAAATGAACTTCAACTCAACCAATCCTCGGCATTGGAAACGCTTGCTTTGAACCACAAGTGATTCTCTGGGAAGGGCCATCCATTGTCGATCTCGAGACCAACGCAGGACTGATCATCTAGGCTGAAGCAAACTACTATATCAATACTAGGGTAGGGAACCACCGAAATGTCCAAGGTATAGATACAGTAACTTCTCATAAATGATAGTAACCTTGTGTCAACAGCAGTTGGATCGCCTTTCACCATCATTGGATAGTTTTATCCAAGGAAGAGCGAGTTTTCTCCAAGACTATTAATTCTATACCAGGGAGAAGGTGTTGGCGCTAGCACACTAGTATACATCCCGAATACCATGCAACAGGTGTTGGAATAGGTCGGGAGAGTGCGACCATGGGAGACAACACCTGCTTCCTTAGTAGTACCATCAGCAGTGGGCTGTATACAGACAAGAAGGGGTGATCCATCGGAATAAGTTGCCAGGCGCCACTGAGTATATGGGCCCTGCTCGTCCTCATGCTCGTGATCATCACCATCGTCATCTCCCCCTTGGTTATAAAAATTTTCAAGTATAGGTGGTGGTATGTTCACAGGACCTTGGAAACACAAGAAGAAGGTTAATTAGTAAAGGAAAACTTGCTAACCCGCATGCATGTGGATGAAAACATTATAATTACGGGGGAAGACAAATGTACCGAAACTACGAGGATCCCATGCAAAAACAGTGCCATGAGTGGTGGAAGCAAACACTGAAGGAAATATGCCCTAGAGGCAATAATAAAGTTATTATTTATTTCCTCATATCATGATAAATGTTTATTATTCATGCTAGAATTGTATTAACCGGAAACATAATACATGTGTGAATACATAGACAAACATAGTCACTAGTATGCCTCTACTTGACTAGCTCATTGATCAAAGATGGTTGAGTTTCCTAACCATAGATATGAGTTATCATTTGATCAATGGGATCACATCATTAGGAGAATTATGTGATTGACTTGACCCATTCCGTTAGCTTAGCACTTGATCGTTTAGTATGTTGCTATTGCTTTCTTCACAACTTAACTGGGTGATTATAAAGGTGCTCTACAGGTGTCTCCGAAGGTACTTGTTGAGTTGACATATTTCGAGATTAGGATTTGTCACTCTGATTGTCGAAGGGGTATCCCTGGGCCCTCTCGGTAATGCACATCACTATAAGCCTTGCAAGCAATGTGAGTAATGAGTTAGTTGCGGGATGATGCATTACATAACAAGTAAAGAGTCTTGGCGATAATGAGATTGAACTAGGTATAGAGATACCGACGATCGAATCTCGGGCAAGTAACATATGGATGACAAAGGGAACAACGTATATTGTTATGCGGTTTGACCGATAAAGATCTTCGTAGAATATGTGGGAACCAATATGAGCATCCAGGTTCTGCTATTGGTTATTGACCGGAAACGTGTCTCGGTCATGTCTACATAGTTCTCGAACCCGTAGGGTCTGCACGCTTAAAGTTTGGTGACGATCGGTATTATGAGTGTTTGTGTTTTGATGTACCAAAGGTAGTTCGGAGTCACGGATATGATCACGGACATGACGAGGAGTCTCGAAATGGTGGAGACATAAATATTGATATATTGGATGACTTTGTTCGGACACCAGAAGTGTTTCGGGAGGTTTCGGGCATTTACCGGGGTACCGGGGGTTACCGGAACCCCCCGGGGAGTATATTGGGCCTAATGGACCTTGGTGGGAGAAGAGGAGGGGTGTCCAGGGCAGCCGCGTGCCCCTCCCCCTCTAGTTCGAATTGGACAAGGAGGGAGCTCCCCCTTCTTTCCTTCTCCTCCTCTCTCCCTTCCTTCCCTTCTCCTACGCCAACAAGGAAAGGTGGAGTCCTACTCCCGGTGGGAGTAGGAATCCCCCCCTTGGTGCGCCCTCCTTGGCCGGTCGCCTCTCACCCCTTGCTCCTTTATATACGGGGGCAGGGAGCACCTCTAGGCACACAAGTTGATCTGTTGATCTCTCCCAGCTGTGTGTAGTGCCCCCCTCCACCATATTCCACCTCGGTATATCATAGCAGTGCTTAGGCGAAGCCCTGCGTCGGTAGCATCATCGACACCGTCATCACGCCGTCGTGCTGACGGAACTCTCCTGCAAAGCTCTGCTGGATCAGAGTTCATGGGACGTCATCGAGCTGAACGTGTGCTGAACTCGGAGGTGTCGTGCGTTCGGTACTTGGATTGGTCGGATCGTGAAGACGTACGACTACATCAACCGTGTTGTGCTAACGCTTCCGCTTTCGGTCTACGAGGGTACATGGACAACACTCTCCCTGCTTGTTGCTATGCATCACCATGATCTTGCATGTGCATAGGAATTTTTTTGAAATTACTTCATTGAATTTTTTTGCGTGTGCGTAGAAGCAATAGTTGGCGAGACGACAACGATGCCACGAGCAAAACATGATCAGCACCAAGGCTCCATTGATGTTAGAATCATTACTGTGTAATCTAGATTATTGACTCTAGTGCAAGTGGGAGACTGAAGGAAATATGCCCTAGAGACAATAATAAAGTTATTATTTATTTCCTCATATCATGATAAATGTTTATTATTCATGCTAGAATTGTATTAACCGGAAACATAATACATGTGTGAATACATAGACAAACATAGTGTCACTAGTATGCCTCTACTTGACTAGCTCATTGATCAAAGATGGTTGAGTTTCCTAACCATAGATATGAGTTATCATTTGATCAATGGGATCACATCATTAGGAGAATTATGTGATTGACTTGACCCATTCCATTAGCTTAGCACTTGATCGTTTAGTATGTTGCTATTACTTTATTCATGACTTATACATGTTCCTATGACTATGAGATTATGTAACTCCCGCTTACCGAAGGAACACTTTGTGTGCTACCAAACGACAGAATGTAACTGGGTGATTATAAATGTGATCTATAGGTGTCTCCGAAGGCACTTGTTGAATAGACGTATTTCGAGATTAGGATTTGTCACTCCGATTGTCAGAGAGGTATCTCTGGGCCCTCTCGGTAATGCACATCACTATAAGCCTTGCAAGCAATGTGACTAATGAGTTAGTTGCGGGATGATGCATTACATAACGAGTAAAGAGACTTGCCGGTAATGAGATTGAACTAGGTATTGAGGTACCAATGATCGAATCTCGGGCAAGTAACATACCGATGACTAAGGGAACAACGTATGTTGTTATGCGGTTTGACCGATAAAGAACTTCATAGAATATGTGGAAACCAATATGAGCATCCAGGTTCTGCTATTGGTTATTGACCGGAAACATGTCTTGGTCATGTCTACATAGTTCTCGAACCCGTAGGGTCCGCATGCTTAAAGTTTAGTGACGATCAGTATTATGAGTTTTTGTATTTTGATGTACCGAAGGTAGTTCAGAGTCCCAGATATGATCACGGACATGACGTGGAGTCTCGAAATGGTCGAGACATAAAGATCGATATATTGGATGACTATGTTCGGACACAAGAAGTGTTTCGGGAGGTTTCAGACATTTACCGGAGTACCGGGGGGTTACCGAAACCCCCTGGGGAGTATATTGGGCCTAATGGACCTTGGTGGGAGAAGAGGAGGGGTGGCCAGGGCAGCCGCGCGCCCCCTCCCCCTCTAGTCGAATTGGACAAGGAGGGGGCGGCGCCCCCCTTCTTTACTTCTCCTCCTCTCTCCCTTCCTTCCCTTCTCCTACTCCAACAAGGAAAGGTGGAGTCCTACTCCCAGAGGGAGTAGAATTCCCCCCCTTGGTGCGCCCTCCTTGGTCGTCCACCTCTTCCCCCTTGCTCCTTTATATACGGGGGCAGGGGGCACCTCTAGACACACAAGTTGATCTGTTGATCTCTCCCAGCCGTGTGCGGTGCCCCCCTCCACCATATTCCACCTCGGTAATATCGTAGAAGTGCTTAGGCGAAGTCCTGTGTCGGTAGCATCATCGACACCGTCATCACGGCGCCGTGCTGACGGAACTCTCCCGCTAAGCTCTGCTAGATCGGAGTTCATGGGACGTCATCGAGCTGAACGTGTGCTGAACTCGGAGGTGCCATACGTTCGGTACTTGGATCGGTCGGGTCGTGAAGACGTACGACTACATCAACCGCGTTCTGCTAACGCTTCCACTTTCAGTCTATGAGGGTACGTGGACAACACTCTCCCCGCTCATTGCTATGTATCACCATGATCTTGCGTGTGCGTAGGAATTTTTTTGAAATTACTACGTTTCCCAACAAACACAAGACCCTCGTATTGAATTGCATCATAGTTGTACAGAAAACTGATTTTTGAGCAATATCCATCCAGTCGAACCATGAAGGGCGGCAACAAGCTTGTCGAAGATAGCAACAACTACATAGTTCCTGTAATTCTAAGAGCCGTTGGGAACTTGACAAATTGCTATCATTTGTAGAAGACAGTCCCCATGATTGTATTCGAACGTGCATAGAATACCGGTGTGCTCAACCTCTGGGCAGTCTACTGAGATTTTTGGAAGTGGAACCCGGTGACGAGTGTACACATTCACAAGTTCCCACTCACAGTTGTACCCAATATAGACAACCCAATCTCAATTTGCGCCTGCCCAAGCCTTGCCCTCAAGCGATGGCATCTTAACATCATACGTATCATTATCAAGCGGCATCAACTTGCACAAGGCGAGGCCTCCGTCATCCCCGCGCTAGTCATCAGGGTCACGGCGAAGAAGATAGGGGAGATCAAACCGCTCCTGGACCCTTGGGTTCCTTGTAATGATGTTATTAGTTGAGTCGACAATGGTCTTGAATGAACCTTCCATGCTAGCCGAGGTGATGACGCCACACCGATCAATGAGTTCCTCCACCACGTCATCTTTCAGATCGGGGCAAGAATAACGGGGTCGTTTCCGGCCTGTTCCCTCCATGAGAAGCGCGTGCGACAGCAGTTCCAAATCGAGAGGGAATGGCGAAGAGTCGGTGAACAGTTGCCAGTTTTCCACGGTACACGAAGAGGCACCCTGGCCTACACGTCCGTTCGGAAATACTAGTAGAAAAGGATTCGCCGTCGTCTCACTGACATGTTGGAACGGGACCACATGTCAACTATACATGGTGTGTAATTTCTCATGAAAAATGCGATCTTGCCGCGTTGGCCTGAGGTGCCACATTAGTTATCGACCTTTATTTTTTTAATGGCGCGCCGTTCAGTTTTGAAGCACGACTAACTGGTACTATATGCAGAGAAAATATAAACTACTCTACCACTACTCCACCTCTAGTACTAGTAGTATAAAAAGATATATAGGCTAGAGCTTCAGCGCTTTCTTGCTAAGGGTTGCTGATACGTCCATTTTGCATCATGCTTTTATATAAATATTTATTTCATTATGGGTTATTACACATTATATCTCAATACTTATGGCTATTCTCTCTTATTTTACAAGGTTTACCATGAAGAGGGGTAATGCCGGCAGTTGGAATTCTGGCTGGAAAAGGAGCAAATATTGGAAACCTATTCTATACTGCTCCAACAATCCTGAAAGTCCATGGAAGTTATTTTTGGAATTAATAAGAATTACTGAGCGAAGAAACTACCAGAGGGGGCCCACACCCAGGCTAGGAGGGTGGGGGCGCACCCACCCCTACTGGGCGCGCCCCCTGTCTCCTGGGCCCCCTGTTGGCCCTCCGGTGCCCATCTTCTGCTATATGAAGGCTTTTACCCTAGAAAAAAATCAGAGGCAAGCTTACGGGACGAAACTCCGCCGCCACGGGGCAGAACCTTGGCGGAACCAATCTAGAGCTCTGGCAGAGTTGTTCTGCCGAGGAAACTTCCCTCCGGGAGGGGGAAATCATCACCATCGTCATCACCAACGATCCTCTCATTGGGAGGGGTTCAATCTCCATCAACATCTTCACCATTACCATGTCCTCTCAAAACCCTAGTTCATCGGGAGGGGGTCAATGTTTCACATACAAGCAAAAGAAAAAGTTCTTTTATATATTTAAGACATTACTTCTAGGATGACCCACACCTTTATAAAGAAGGAGTAGATGGTGTTATTAGACGTTGTGTACCTGAGCATGAACAGGAACAGGTCCTACGCAAGTGTCACTCTGAATCATATGGAGGACACCACGCTGGAGATAGAACTGCACATAAGGTATTGCAATATGGTTTTTATTGGCCTACTCTCTTCAAAGATGCTCGTAAGTTTGTCTTATCTTGTGATGAATGTCAAAGAATTGGTAATATTAGTAGATGTCAAGAAATGCCTATGAATTATTCTCTTGTTATTGAACCATTTGATGTTTGGGGCTTTGATTATATGGGACCTTTTCCTGCCTCCAATGGTTACACACATATTTTAGTTGTTGTTGATTACATTAATAAGTGGGTAGAAGCTATTCCAACTAGTAGTGCTTATCATAACACCTCTATTAAGATGCTTAAAGAAGTTATTTTTCCGAGGTTTGGAGTCCCTAGATATCTTATGACTGATGGTGGTTCACATTTTATTCATGGTGCTTTTCGTAAGATGCTTGCTAAGTATGATGTTAATCATAGAATCGCATCTCCTTATCACCCGTGGTCTAGTGGTCAAGTAGAGTTGAGCAATAGAGAGCTCAAATTAATTTTGCAAAAGACTGTGAATAGATCTAGAAAGAATTGGTCCAAGAAACTTGATGATGCATTATGGGCCTATAGAACTGCATACAAAAATCCTATGGGTATGCCTCCATATAAGATGGTTTATGGAAAAGCATGTCACTTACCTCTTGAACTTGAACATAAAGCATATTGGGCTATTAAAGAGCTCAACTATGACTTCAAACTTGCCGGTGAGAAGAGGTTATTTGATATTAGCTCACTTGATGAATGGAGAACCCAAGCCTATGATAATACCAAGCTATTCAAAGAAAAAGCCAAACACTGGCATGATAAAAGGATAGAAAAGCGTGAGTTTAATGTAGGTGATTATGTGTTATTATTCAACTCACGTTTAAGATTTTTTGCAGGAAAACTTCTCTCTTAATGGGAAGGTCCTTACGATATCGAGGAGGTCTATCGTATCGGTGCCATAAAAATCAACAACTTCGAAGGCACAAGTCCGAGGGTGGTGAACGGTCAAAGAATTAAACATTATATCTTAGGTAATCCTATAAATGTTGAAACTTATATTATTGAAACCGTAACCCCGGAGGAATACATAAGGGACACTTTCCAGAATGTTCCAGACTCCGAAAAGGAATAGGTATGTGGTACGGTAAGTAAACCGACTCCAAAACAATTCTAATGGCAATTATTATCCATTTTGGGATATTTAAGAATTTTGGAAAGAAAGAAGTAGTCCGGGAAGGACACGAGGCCTCCACGAGGTGGAGGGCACGCCCACCCTTCCTGGGCGTGCCCCCCTGTCTCGTGGCCACCTCGTGTGCCTCCCAGACTCCGTTCTTGCACGCTACGTATTTTGGTCGGTAAAAAATCATTATATAATCTCCTCGAAGGCTTTGACCACCGTATAACGCAAATATCCTCTATTTTTGTTTCGAGCTGTTTTTCTGACAGATCTAGAGCACCATGACATCGCCTTCCTTCAACAATGAAGACAAGGATGCTTGGCTATTGAAGATAGAGCTGAGAGAAGAACTAGAAGAGATCAACAAGGAGGAAGGGATCAACAAGGCCACTGAGGTTCAAGGTCCGGCAGTGAAAGAAGAAGACATCCCTCAACCCTTACCTAACCTTTTTACTCCAACAGAGATTGAAGCTTTCAAGATGATTGAGTTAGCTCGCATTCAGAATAAGTATCTCACACAGGAGAATATTTTGTTAAAGGATCATATCGCCAGACTCAAGGGCATTATCCGCAAGTTGGAGGAGCTTTTACGCTCAATGTGCGACTATCCACCATCATCATCACCACCTCCATCACCTCCAAGCACATAATCGCAGGGGTATGGGCACTCCCCTTGGCAAGTTCCAAGCTTGGGGGAGGTGCCCCGGTATCGTATCACCATCACACTCCTATCTTTACCATTTTACTTAGTTCGATTCTTTTAGTAGTATCTTGATTTAGTAGATTGAAGTTTTAGTATCAATTAGTTTTGAGTTTTTCTTTGTGATCTCTTTATGTAATCGAGTCTGTGAGCTATCTATAATAAAAATTAGTGTTGAGTCAAGGGCTTTGCTATCTTGCCATGATCTTGAGAAAGTAGAAAGAATAAAAAGAATAAAAGAGCTCATATTGATCTTATGGATAGTAATGACTTCACACATACAAAGTATGAGGCATAAAAGTTGTTGAGAGTTGACAAACGTAGTTTTGGTCATCATTGCAATTAATAGGAAGTAATAAGGAAAGAGAGGTTTTCACATACAAATATATTATCTTGGACATCTTTTATGATTGGGAGCACTCATTAAGTATGACGTGCTAAAAGAGTTGATGTTGGTCAAGGAAGACAACATAATGGTTTATGTTTTCTCACATCTCAGTTAAAGTATATTGTCATTGATCTTCCCAACACGTTGAGCTTGCTTTTCCCCCTCATGCTAGCCAAATTCCTTGCACCAAATAGAGATACTACTTGTGCTTCCAAATATCCTTAAACCCAATTTTTGCCATGAGAGTCCACCATACCTACCTATGGATTGAGTAAGATCCTTCAAGTTGTCATGTCGTAGGAAATAAAAATTGCTCTCTAAATATGTATGACTTATTAGTGCACAGAAAATAAGCTTTATACGATCTTGTTATGGAAGGAATAAAAGCGACGGAACGCGTAATAAAGGTCCATACACAAGTGCCAATATAAAGTGACGTTCTTTTGCATTAAGATTTTGTGCATCCAACCCTAAAAGCACATGACAACCTCTGCTTCCCTCTGCGAAGGGCCTATCTTTTACTTTATGTTTTTACTTTATGCTTGAGTCAAGGTGATCTTCACCTTTCCCTTTTCATTTTATCCTTTGGCATGCCCCTCGTGTTTGAAAGATCTTGATATATATATCCAATTGGATGGAAGTTAGCATAAATTATTATTGTTGACATCACCCAAAGGTGAATACATTGGGAGGCAACACAATAAGCCCCTATCTTTCTCAGTGTCCGGTTGAAACTCCATAACCACAAGTACTGCATGAGTGTTAGCAATTGTAGAAGACTATATGATAGTTGAGTATGTGGACTTGCTGAAAATCTCTATTCTTGACTCTTTCTGATGTTATGATAAATTGCAATTGCTTCAGTGACTAAGATTATAGTTAGTTAGTTCCCAATGAAGTTTCTGAACCATACTTGACATTGTGAATTGATTGTTACTTGAGCATAGGAAATCATATGATAAAATCTATATATGTTGCTATAATAATAATGATCATGATGCCCTCATGTCCGTATTTTATTTTTATCGACACCTCTATCTCTAAACATGTGGACATATTTTTCAATTTTGGCTTCCGCTTGAGGACAAGCGAGGTCTAAGCTTGGGGGAGTTGATACGTCCATTTTGCATCATGCTTTTATATCAATATTTATTGCATTATGGGCTGTTATTACACATTATACCTCAATACTTATGGCTATTCTCTCTTATTTTACAAGCTTTACCATGAAGAGGGGGAATGCCAGCAGCTGGAATTCTGGCTGGAAAAGGAGCAAATATTGGAAACCAATTCTGCACTGCTCCAAAAATCCTGAAACTCCACGGAAGTTATTTTTGGAATTAATAAGAATTATTGAGCGAACAAACTACTAGAGGGGGCCCACACCCAGGCAAGGAGGGTGGGGGCACACCCACCCCTAGTGGGTGCGCCCCCTGTCTCCTGGGCCCCTTGTTGGCCCTTCGGTGCCCATCTTGTGCTATATGAAGGCTTTTACCCTGAAAAAAATTAGAGGCAAGCTCACGGGACGAAACTCCGCCGCCACGAGGCGGAACCAATCTACAGCTCTGACAGAGCTGTTCTACCGGGGAAACTTCCCTCCGGGAGCGGGAAATCATCACCATCCTCATCACCAACGATCCTCTCATCGGGAGGGGGTCAATATCCATCAACATCTTCACCAACACCATCTCCTCTCAAAACCCTAGTTCATCTCTTGTATCCAATCTTGTATCAAAACCATAAATTGGTACCTGTGGGTTGCTAGTAGTGTTTATTACTCCTTGTAGTTGATGCTAATTGGTTTACTTGGTGGAAGATCATATGTTCAGATCCTTAATGCATATTATTACTCCTCTGATTATGAACATGAATATGCTTTGTGAGTAGTTACGTTTGTTCCTGAGGACATGGGTGAAGTCTTGCTATTAGTAGTCATGTGAATTTGGTATTCGTTCAATATTTTGATGAGATGTATGTTGTATTTCCTCAAGTAGTGTTATGTGAACGTCGAATACATGACACTTCACCATTATTTGGGCCAAGAGGAAGGCATTGGGAGGTAATAAGTAGATGATGAGTTGCTAGAGTGATAGAAGCTTAAACCCTAGTTTATGCGTTGCTTCGTAAAGGGCTGATTTGGATCCATATGTTTAATGTTGTGGTTAGGTTTACCTTAATACTTCTTTTGTATTTGCGGACACTTGCAATAGGGGTTAATCTTAAGTGGGATGATTGTCCAAGTAAGGACAGTACCCAAGCACCAGTCAACCCACATATCAAATTATCAAAGTACCAAACACAAATCATAAGAGAGTGATGAAAATTAGTTTGACGATAATTCCCATGTGTCCTCGGGAGCTCTTTTCTCATTATAAGAAATTGTCCAGGATTATCCTTTGCTACAAAAAGGATTGGGCCACCTTGCTGCACTTTATTTGCTTTCATTGCTTGTTACTCGTTACAATTTATCTTATCACAAAACTATCTGTTACCTACAATTTCAGTGCTTGTGGAGAAAACCTTACTGAAAACCGCTTGTCATTTCCTTCTGCTCCTTGTTAGGTTCGACACTCTTACTTATCGAAACGACTACAATAGATCCCCTACTTGTGGGTCATCAGCTGCCCACTTGCTTCTCACACTATCACCCTCTCTCCAGATCTAAAAAGTACCTCCTCTCTCTCCCTCCTCACCGGTGGTCACAGATCCGCCGGGGAAGAAAAGGACGTGCAACATTGACGCACTCGTCGTCGGCGAGCGAGGTCACGCACTGACGACAAGGCCATCCTCTCAGACCTAGCACCCGCGTGGGATGTCCTCCGTCCCCAAGCTCGCTATCATAGTGTGTGCGGAGGACGACGACCACGAGCGAAGCCACTTCCCGCCAATTGTCGTGGTATTCTCACGGGGGTGGGTGCAAGACGACATATGCCACAAGGTGGCTTCGTGTGAGGGCAAGACTGCTGCTGATAGGCCCGGGAGCGGGTATGCGAGTAGCACGCGGTGGTTTACCCAGCTTCGGAGCTCTCCGGAGAGATAATACTCCTACTGCTACATGTCTGAGTGTATCTGATATATCTAGTACAGAGTGCTCCTGGAGCTGTATCTGATGTCAGTGCTGCAGGCATCTAGCCTCGTATATGCATATGAGCTCAATGGTGTGCTTGGCCGAATGGATATGTGTGTGTGTGCTAGCTAGCTATCTTGCTAGCTAGCATGCATGCGTGAGAGAGAATGGCCAAGAGGCCATAGTGGCGCTTGTGGCCGTGAGCCCCCTCCTGGGTGGATGGATGGATGCCCATATATATGGTGTGGCTAGCTTACTATCTAAGCTAAGTGGTGGCATGGGCAAGGCATGGTGGGGTGTCACACTTGTCCCCTGGGTCACTTCATAAATAGCGCCCAGGAACAAGTGTCACTGTACATGATGACTAGGGTGACACGTGAACAGTGCTCGGGTACATCCGTCTCGTCGGCATCTCGTTGATGTCGGGTCGGGCTGTAGTCGGCAGCCAGCTGGTTGGTGCAGTCGTCAGCCGACTGGTTGGCGCAGTCGGCAGCCGACTGGTTGGCGCAGTCGGCAGCCGGCAGCCTGCCGGGCAGGGCAGTCGGACGGGGAGCCGGCAGGAGCGGCCGGGCAGTCGGACTGAGGGGCTTTGCTAGCCCCGATGTCTTGAATAATTGTCTTGCCGTCTTCGGGGTACCCGTCGCCAATTACTCCGACAGTAGCCCCCAAGCCTCCGGGCGACTTGGCAAAGTTGGGCGGAGGTTTCTTGGCGAGTATTCATGGAAATGATCATAAAAAAGACAAAGTTAGTCCACGCAGATATATCAAATGATTGCTTTTAGCATTGCAAGTTTTATGCGGAGGGTGCCAACTCGGTTTCGTCCGAGCCCCATTAATCTTTTTCATGTTCCCTCCGTTTTTTGGCTTGTGCTCTTGCTCGCCGGACAGCCGCTCTGCGGTCTGTGGCTGAGAGTGGGCCGCGAAGTGGAGTGTACAGTACTCAGACTCTGAGAGCGGATTTTATCGAGCACATACTCATAAAGGAATCTGTCGGGTCGCCCGAAGCGTTTCTCTTCCTGGACGTTTTTTCGCGTGGGGTGATCTCCAACTTTTGCTCTTGCTAGCCGGACAGCCGCTCTGCGGTCTGTGGCTGAGAGGTGGGCCTTTGGTACCGCACACGTTACTAAGCCGTCTGCGGGAAAAAACGTATCAGGCCAAGCGGCCAGCCCCCGGGCCAACTCTGGCTGGCGCCGGGGCGAACAGTGATGCAACTGTAATAAAATGCGGAGATAGCCCCCCGAGCATCGCTCGGGATTATCCGTGCTTGCATGATGCAAAAATATGCGGGTGAGGAGCTCACATTGATTTTCGTGTAGCCGCGGTCGTAGAAGATGGTCGGCGCGACTCGGCGCTCGCGGAGCGCGCCGGCGCACCCGCTGGGTGTAGCCTTCGAGCCCCCAGGTGCTCGAAGGGTGGGTCTCGGCCGGTCAGGCTCGACCGGCCAGGCGGCGAGGTAACTTGCAGCACTCTTTTTCTTCTTTTTTTTTCTGCCGGCTGTTGGCAGCCGGACGAAACTCTTCTCTTGTCGGTGATCTTTGCGGGGGCGCGCCAGCACACCCGCTGGGTGTAGCCCCCGAGATTCGGGCCAACTGCTGAGCAATCGGGCCGAATCTTCCGGCAACGACTTTGTCTTCTTTCCTCGTGGGGGCGCGTCAGTGCACCCGCTGGGTGTAGCCCCCGAGATTCGGGCTGACTGCTGAGCAGTCGGGCCGGATCTCCCGGCAACTACTTTGTATTCTTCTTTTTCTTCTTCGGCCGGCTGGGCGGGTGGACACTGATGCAGCAGTCGGGCTCTTTGCAGCCGGACAGGCAGCCAGCAGTCAGACGCACATCTGGCAGTCGGACGTACATTTCTTCTCTTCTCTCTTTTCTTTCTTTCTCTCTTTTCTTTCCTTCAGCCGACTATCTGGCAGCCAGCCATCTCACCCGGTCACCCTCTTTTTTTTTTAGTCAGCCGGCTGTGGGCACCCGGCCTTTCTTTACCCGGATCTGGGCAGCCGGATGCACGCAGACATTTTTTTTTCAAGCCGGCCTGACTTTTCTTCAGCCGGCATCTCACTCGCTTCTTTTGAACCAGCGCCCGGCCGCAGCAGTTGAGCAATGCGAGCCGGCCTGGGAGCGCAGAGAGGCCAGGGGGCAGGACCGACAGGGTGGTGGCGGAGTCGGCGGGCGGCGAAGCCGGCCGTCCGGGTCGCGGCGGAGTCGGCGGGCGGCGGAGTCGGCGGGCGGGTCGCGGCGCAGACGGCGCCGTCCGGGTCGCGGCGGAGACGGCGGGCGGCAAAGCCGGCTGTCCGGGTCGTGACGGAGTCCGCGGGCGGCGAAGTCGGCCATCCGGGTCACGGCGGAAAAGGCAGGCGGCGAAGCCGGCCATCCGGGTCGTGGCAGAGAAGGTAGGCGTGGGAGGCACGGCGGAGCCGGCCAGCGTAGGAGGCCGAGTCCGGCTGGGGAGCCGGCCACGGGCGCCTGGAGGCGCGAGACGGGGCGGAGCCGCGCGGAGGGACGCGGAGCAGTCGGCCAGGCGGGGCAAGGGCCCCGAGACACTGGGAGGCGCGGGGAGCCGGCGGCCAGAGCAGGCGGTCGCGCGCGACCGAGCCGGCATGGGGAGGCGGCCCGGTGAAGCAGGTGGAGCCGGTCCGGCAAGGCGGCGCGGGGCCAGCGCGAGGAGGCGGAGTGGTCGCAGCCGGTGCACGCGGACGCGGCCGGGTCCGGCCGCGGCTGCGAGTGCGAGCCGACGCTGGAACGCGGTAGGGGGGAGCTGGGGCGCCGCAGAGGAGAACAGCGAGAGCCGGCCAGGCTGGCCGGGTGGTGGGCGTAGCCAGCAGGCCGGGAGCTGGCGCGCGGAGAGGGCCGTGCCGCGGCGGGACGCGGCAGTGGGCGGAGAAGCCGGCCAGGCGAGGCGGACTCGAGGATGGACGAGATGGAACCAGCAGCCGGCAGCCACGAGCGGGTGCGGCGACAGGCGCGCCGAGCTGGAGCCGCGTGCGGAGCTGGACGGAGGAGCCCAGCCGGCCAGATGCTGCGCGGGTACGCAGACGCGTGGGGCAGCAGGGGAGTCGAAGGCGACGTGCTGGAGGAGGAGCCGGAGCAGCTTGGAGACGCGCGCCGACGAGGCCCGCGAGCGGCGCTCGGGAGCGGAGTGGGCGCGGCTGACGAACTGGTGGCCGGGCATGGACGAAACCGCGCGCGGGGGCCGGCCAGAGATGGTGATGGTGGAGCGCGCGGCCACGAGCGCAGCAGGAGTGGAGCGGGCGTGAGGGGCTCCTCCCCTGGTGGCGTGTGAGTGCTGGGCAGAGGAGCGGAGCCAGGCGCTGGCGCCTCGAGGAAGGGGTCGTGCTCGAGCAGCACGGCGGCTTGGCCAGCCGCACGGCAGCGGCCACGGCCAATGGTGGTGATGCAGGGCTGACGGGGCAGCCAGAGTATGGCTAGTGTACGGGGCAAAGCCCGACTTGGCATCTGACAAGTTTTTTTTGATAGAGCATGGCCATTATCTGGGCTATGAGTTTGGGAAGTGTACGAGGCATGTATAGCTATGGTTTGACCGCTGTTTGACTTGCATCCAGCTAGCTTGTGTAAATGATATACGGAGGAGCTTAACGCGTGTTTCGGCCGGAGCAAGGCACAACGCGGAGGGGAGCAGATGCAAGGTGGCGAGGCCGACGACGAGGACGCGCCACCCCTCGCGGCCGCTCAGGGGGCGGGTCGATGTCGAGCCCCCGAGCGATACCGGAGAGACGGCGCGACGCCGCGGCGGAGGCGATGAAGAAAAAAGGGTCTCGCCCGGACAGCGAAACCAGCAGCAGCGTGGTAGCATAGTACCGCCCCACGGTGGGCGCCAAATGTCGTGGTATTCTCACGGATGGTGCAAGACGATATATGCCACAAGGTGGCTTCGTGTGAGGGCAAGACTGCTGCTGATAGGCCCGGGAGCGGGTATGCGAGTAGCACGCGGTGGTTTACCCAGCTTCGGAGCTCTCCAGAGAGATAATACTTCTACTGCTGCATGTCTGAGTGTATCTGATATATCTAGTACAGAGTGCTCCTGGAGCTGTATCTGAGGTCAGTGCCGCAGGCATCTGGCCTCCTCGTATATGCATATGAGCTCAAGGGTGTGCTTGGCCGAATGGATATGTGTGTGTGTGCTAGCTAGCTATCTTGCTAGCTAGCATGCATGCGTGAGAGAGAATGGCCAAGAGGCCATAGTGGCGCTTGTGGCCGTGAGCCCCCTCCTGGATGGATGGATGGATGCCCATATGTATGGTGTGGCTAGCTTACTATCTAAGCTAAGTGGTGGCATGGGCAAGGCATGGTAGGGTTTCACACTTGTCCCCTGGGTCACTTCATAAATAGCGCCCAGGGACAAGTGTCACTGTACATGATGACTAGGATGACACGTGAACAGTGCTCGGGTACATCCTTCTCGTCGGTGTCTCGTCGATGTCGGGTCGGGCTGCAGTCGGCAGCCAGCTGGTTGGCGCAGTCGGCAGCCGACTGGTTGGCGCAGTCGGCAGCCGACTGGTTGGCGCAGTCGGCAGCCGGCAGCCGGCCGGGCAGGGCAGTCGGACGGGGAGCCGGCAGGAGCGGACGGGCAGTCGGACTAAGGGGCTTTGCTAGCCCCAATGTCTTGAATAATTGTCTTGCCGTCTTCGGGGCACCCGTCGCCAATTACTCCGACACCAACCCTCAGGTATGCTACCTCTTTTCGAACCATACCCTTGTTCTATTGCCCCATTTGCCACATCGCTGCAAGTGGATATTTTTCCACTCCACCATCTTCCCAATTTTCTATCCTCTGCTCTGCTGGTCACACAGATGAAAACCTTAATTTGCACTATTAAAGGAAATCCTACTTCATGCAGACTAATCCATGCCTGGGTTGAATAAGGAAAGGAAGGGAGACTGTACTGTCCAAGAGAGTATGCATCAAACGCGCATCTAGGTTAAAAAGGGGACAATCAGTAGCTAAGGAACGAGTCTCGTGTCTCTTGGTTGAAGAAGGATAGAAAGGCATGACAACGCAATAGAGAATGACCAGGTCGATCGGTTTGTTGTCCTCACATAGTAAAAAGGTGGCTAAAGAGAACAAAAATGGGACATAATCCACATATGCTGCCTGGATATTTGTTGCTCTGGGCAACCATACCTCCCTCACCACTCTGCGTCCATGGAGGTACATCGTAATGGTGCGCCCACTATCCGAATGGGCCTCCCATGCTCTTATTGCCACTTTTTTGCTGTTAGTATAACGCCAGCAGTCAAGTCAAGCAATGCTACTGCTAAAGTAATGCCACATTTAACTAATGCCGCACTCAGTCTAATGCCACCGATAAATTTAAGCAATGCCATTTAATGTCACTAGATTATTTCAGGGTTGCCTGTTGATTGTGGATGTATTAAAGATTTTTCAGCTAAGGCATTCTAATGTTGTTGCACAGCCAATATACCAATGATGAAACTTGTTACTACCTTCAGATTTTTGCAATGTTAATGCTTATAGATTACATACCTCACTTTCATGAGATAAGTTAATTTTTTTGTACACTGTCACCAAAATGCCAAGGCGCTGATGTCATTTTATTTTGGTTAAACTGCACAAAAAATTATGAAGACAAGAGGAAAGGTCAAGAGTGGGCACCTCCTCCTCCGGCTGTTCTCTTGATTCGTTCGATCAAGTTTTTATGTTTGATCGATTATCTAGATTGGGATAGCAAGTTTTAAGGTCCCCCCGAGTTCAAAATGATATTTACCTTGGAGGTACATGGTTTGCAATTTTTTATACTGTCATTAGTTAATAATACTAGTTACCTTCAGATTTTTGTATTTGGTTTAATGCTCATGCACATCTAGTATACCAATGCTGAAACTTGTTACCTTTACATTTTGTATTGTTAATTCTTATAGAGATCTTCCAGTGCTAGAGTTTATTGAAATCTGTTCAGTAAAACCATTGTACTGTACCCTGTAATAAAATAACTACTCTACGGTTGCACTAGCCACTGGATTAGTGTATACTTGTAGTATTCGAATGGTGTTGCATTAGCGTATCACTACTTGGGAAAACCCTTGTAGTAGCGTGGGTTTTGAGGCTAGCAGCAGCGCGGGTAGACGCGCTACTAATAAGGCGCTACAGCTAACTTATAGTAGTAGCATGGTCCATACCTGCGCTACTACTGTTGAAGATATCAGCAGCGGTTTTGCGGAACGCGGTGCTATTAGTTAGCTATAGCGATTTCGTTGTCCCTCGCTACTGCTATATCTTTCATCATTTTCCTCCATACCCCTTTCCTTCTTTCCCTTTTCAGATACTAGGTACTACTACTAGATATCAAATTCATTAACCATTATAAGTACTAGGTAGTACTCCCTTCGTTCCAAATTACTCGTCGTGGTTTTAGTTCAAACCACGACGAGTAATTTGGAACGAAGGGAGTACTAGATAACAATTTCATGCATAATCAACATGCATCCTCAAGCAGTACAAGGTGATATCAACGGCGATCATCATATGTAGTTCTAGATGATATCGATGACGCTCATCATATGTAGTTCTAGATGATATCGACGACGATCATCATATGTAGTTCTAGATGATATAGCCACACACTCATATGTAGTTCTAGATGATATCGAAGACAATCATCATCCTCAAGCCTGGGCGGTTGGTGTTCCTGATAGTAATTAGGATGGCCTGTCCAACACGAAGATTCTTGCCATCGAGGAATTTCTTCCACCCAACCGAGTTGAAGTGTGTGCGACCGTCCGTGTCCACGCGGTAAGTACAGGTTGTGATGGAGCCCCTTGTATTAAGGCGTAGTCCAGCTGAGCCTTCTTCATCAGGCTTGATACCATAACTCACAGATAGGCTCTTTGCCAATTTCTGAATAAGAAAAACATATCAATTAATAAATAGCCTAGCAAATAAATAGCCAAGTTGATGAGTACACAATCAGGAGATGATTGTATGTGGAGTGGATGATAGCAGGGACCCACCAAGGTCATGGAAGTACGCAAGCAAGTGCCTCCTTATTTCAAGCCAATAAAAAAATGGCTCCTCCTAATGGATTTCTGACATCTCGGTCCCATGCCATTGTCAACGTAGTCAATAAACGAGAGAATTGCACAACGAGCGGCTGACACCAGAGGCCCAGCAGCTGACACCAAAGACCCAGCAGCTCACCCAATTAATTTTGTTTTGGGTTAATTTGATGAATGCCACTCAAAATCTGGTGTTTCAGAGAAATGCCACTGCAATTTCCAAACTTTGAAAAACGCCATTTCATGCCATTTCCGATGGCATTTTTCGAAGTCTGGACTGGCATGTTCATCGGGAGGGGTCTCGCGAACCGCAAAACGGAGGAAACGGACTTGTGTTGGACCTCCTACGGTCGAAACGGGGTCCTGTTGATCGGGAGGGGTGTGGCGTACCACAAAACGGAGGAAACGGACTTTTGTTGGAGCGCTACGATCGAAACGGGGGTCCTGTTCATCGGGAGGCGTGTGGCATACCGCAAAATGGGATTCCACGGGATACTGTTCATCTCCACTATCGACCTCCTCCAGCCTCCATGGGCTACTATTCATCCACCGTCGACCTCCTCTAGCCTCCACCTACGACTGTTCATCCACGGGCTCTTGTTTATTCAGCCTCCACCGCGCGCTACTCCACTGGCTACTGTTCAACCAGCCCTCTCCACGGGCTCCTGTTCAACCACCCCTCCAGGGGCTACTGTTCATCCATCCCTCCACCGTCTACTGTTCATGCAGCCCTCCATGGGGTCATCCTGTTCATCCAGCCCTCCATGGGGTCCTGTTCATCTAGCCCCAACCGGCTCAATTTATCGGGGTCCTGTTCATCCATAGGCAACACCACGGGGTCCTGTTCATCCACCCCCACCGGGAACTGTTCATCTAAACCCCCTTGCAATGCTCACTAGTCATCTAAAGGCAGCATCGATCGGCTTCAGTTAGCAGCAGTAGCGAAGGAATCGCTCGATCGGGTTCAATTAATAGCCATCGATCGATCGCTCGGGTTCAGTAACGCGTAGCCTGCAGTGCAATCGCTCGGGTTTAGTAGGTGAACGCCTCGCTCGGGTTCAGTTAGAGTCGAATGCGTCGCACCCACGCGCGTGCGTGTACGAGGGAAACATGCAAACCTCTGTGCATCGCTCGGCCCCGACCACCCACCATAACTGGGAACACCCCGATATTTTCCTCGCCCTCGCTTCTACCATGGTTTTTTTCCGTCATGGATGGCCCAAAGAATGTCATGCAGCTACGTTTCCAGCCCGCCCAAGCCGAAAAGCCCATTCTCTGTCATGATTTTCTGTCATAGAAGTAGGAGCCCACCACATCTACGATGATACCGGGTTTGGTCACAATTATCGTCATAGAAGTGTCATAAGTATGACAGCAAAAGTTCGTTCGGCCCAAAATGTCACGAATGTGTCTTTTTTTTGTAGTGTTCATCATGGTCTAGTAAGATGACTTCCAGAATAGGATTATCGTACCACTCTGGTGCGGACCGTACTCTGGATGGCCTACGAGGTTCGGTAGTAACTTGATCTGAAGTTTCATGATCATCATCATTAGCTTCCTCACTAATTGATGTATGAATCACTGGAACTAAGTTTCTGTGATGAACCACTTTCCAATTCGGGAGAAGGTACAATTACCTCATCAAGTTCTACTTTCCTTCCACTCACTTCTTTCGAGAGAAACTCCTTCTCTAGAAAGGATCAATTCTTAGCATTGAATATCTTGCCTTTGGATCTATGATAGAAGGTGTACCTGAGGGAGTCCTGGATTAGGGGGTCCTCAAATAGCTGGACTATACACTTTGGCCGGACTGTTGTACTATGAAGATACAAGACTGAAGACTTCGTCTCGTGTCCGGGTGGGACTCTCCTTTGCGTGGAAGGCAAGCTTGGCAATTCGGATATGTAGATCTCCTTCTCTATTACCGACTCAGTGTAACCATAGCCCCCTCCAGTGTCTATATAAACCGGAGGGTTTAGTCCGTAGGACAACAACAGTCATAATCATAGGCTAGCTTCTAGGGTTTAGCCTCTATTATCTCGTGGTAGATCAACTCTTGTAATACTCATATCATCATGATCAATCCAGTAGGAAGTAGGGTACTACCTCCATCGAGATGGCCCAAACCTGGGTAAACATTGTGTCCCTCGCCTCCTGTTACCACCTACCCGAGATCCGCCGGTCTTGACACCGACATTGGTGCTTTCATTGAGAGTTCTACTGTGTCGTCACGGTAAGGCTTGATGGCTCCTTCAATCATATACAACGATGCGATCCAGGGTGAGGTTTTTCTTCTCGGACAGATCTTCGTATTCGGCGGCTTCGTACTGCAGGACAACTCGCTTGGCCATCTGGAGCAGATCGATATCTACGCCCCTGGCCATCAGGTCAGGTTTGGAAGCTTGAACTACACTGCCGACATGCACAAAAACTTGATCTTCGACGGATTCGAGCCCATGACAGGTGCGCCGTACAGTCACGATGAGCATGACTTAGATCTGCCATCAGACGGTGTTCAAGAGAACGCACCTGCAGCTGCCCTGGCCTTAGATCCGGAGCAGATCGCGCCATCCGAGGACGGGTGGATAGACCCTGCTGAGGGAGTCCTCGATTAGGGGGTATCCGGAGAGCCAGACTATATACTTCGTCCAGACTATTGAAGCATGAAGATACCAGACTCAAGACTCTGGCCCGTGTCCTGATGGGACTCTCCTTTGCGTGGAAGACAAGCTTGGCCATCCGAATATTATATTTCCTTCCTTGTAACCAACTCCATGTAAACCCTAACCCTCTCCGGTGTCTATATAAACCGGAGAGGATGGCCCTTAGAAGGCCGATCCCAATTACAATCATACCATCATAGACTAGCTCTTGGGGTTTAGCCTCTACGATCTCGTGGTAGATCTACTCTTGTACTACTCATATCTTCAATATTAATCAAGCAGGAAGTAGGGGTTTACCTCCATCGAGAGGGCCCAAACCTGGGTAAACATTGTGTCCCTTGCTTCCTGTTACCATCAGCCTAAGACGCACAGATTGGGACCCCCTACCCAAGATCCATCGGTTTTGACACCGACATTGGTGCTTTCATTGAGAGTTCCCCTGTGTCGTCGCTTTGAGGCTTGATGGTGTCTTCAATCGCCAACAACACCGTCCAGGGCGAGACTTTTCTCCCCGGACAGATCTTTGTGTTCGGCGGCTTCGCTCTGCGGGCCAATTCGCTTGGCCATCTGGAGCAGATCGACAGCTACGCCCCTGGCCATCAGGTCAGGTTCGGAAACTTGAACTACACGGCGGATATTCATGGAGACTTGATCTTCGACGGATTCGGGCCTGTGCCAGGAGCGCCGGACAGTCACGACGAGCACGGCCTAGACCTGCTGTCGGACAATGTTTGGGATATCATCCCTGCAGTGGCCCCGGATCTAAATCCGGAGCAGGTCGCGTTGCCCAAGGATGGAGGGGTGGACCCCGCCCCGCAGGCCGCATACTCATCGGCGTTGGAGCCGAACACAGGTCTCACCTCTGTGGAGGCCTGTAACAACGAGCCCCCGGGCTCGTATCCGGTTGTTGGTTCCGGTCCGCATACCCTCGAGCCAGCCAAGCCAGGTTGGGCTCCAGTAATGGAGTTTACCGCTGCGGACATCTTTCAGCACTCGCCCTTTGGTGACATGCTGAACTCATTAAAGTCTCTCTCTTTGTCAGGAGGCTCTGGGCCGAACTATGTCCGTCTTGAGTGGGAAGCAGGCGACGAAGGAATCGTTGCCTACCCACCACCCATTTCATTGCCAAGGTCGATGATTTAACCGACGTGCTTGACTTCGACTCCGAAGACATCGACGGTATGGACAACGATGCAGGAGACACACAGGAGCCACCGCCCATAGGGTGGTGGACGCCCACCTCTTCATACAATATATATATATGGTGGACACTCCGAAAGAAACAAATGGCGATGAGGCAATGGAGGATAACCCCTCCAAGAAGAAAGCAAAACATGGGTGTCGCCAGCGCCGCTCCAAGCCCCGCCAACGCAATACCGACACCGGAGACGAAAACAATCCGGACGGTGCCGAAGATAAATACAACCCCGATCAGCCCACCTTCGAGCAAGCCGAGCAAGAAGATGGGCAGGACAGCCAAGACCCACGCGACGGACGGGTATCCGGAAGAGCACAACTACATGCCCCCTCCGAAGATGAGATTAGCCTCGGCGATGATGAGTTCGGCGTGCCTGAGGACCCCGTGGAGTAGGAGCGCTTCAAGCGCCGGCTTATTGCCACCGTGAGGATCCCGAAGAAGAAGCAATAGCAGCTTCAAGCTGATCAAGACCTGCTCACAAACAAATGGACAGAAGTCCTGGCAGCCGAGGAATATGGACTCGAGCGCCACATGGCTGACCGGCCGCCTCGTGGTCAGGCTAAAATGGCATATCAGCCCGAATACCAGCCTGCACCCCCACGCCAGTTTACTATGGCCCGGGGCAATACTCAGGACCTGCGTCATAGATTGGATAACACCGCAGGACAACCAAGATTGATCTACAAATCACGGGGGCGCGTCGCAGCACATGACGATGATCGTCATACCGGATACACTAACAGTAAATCCGGCCGGCCCGAACACAACCAGCCTGATTTGGCCGGACTACGTCGTGACATAGGCCGGCATAGAGGCGCCGCACATCCCCTCTGCTTCACCGATGAAGTGATGGATCATGAATTCCCAGAAGGGTTCAAACCCGTAAACATCGAATCATACGATGGCACAACAGACCCCATGGTATGGATTGAAGACTTCCTTCTCCACATCCACATGGCCCGCGGAGATGATCTACACGCCATCAAGTATCTTCCCCTTAAGCTCAAAGGACCCGCCCGGCACTGGCTTAACAGCCTGCCCGCAATTTCCATTGGCAGTTGGGAAAACTTGGAAGACGCATTCCTTGACAACTTCCAAGGCACATATGTGCGACCTCTAGACGCCGATAACCTGAGCCACATCACTCAACAGCCCGGAGAATCAGCCAGGAAATTCTGGACTCGGTTCCTAACTAAAAAGAACCAAATAGTTGACTGTCCGGACGCCGAAGCCTTGGCGGCCTTCAAGTATAATATCCGCGACGAGTGGCTCGCCCAACACCTCGGCCAGGAGAAAACCAAGTCCATGGCAGCTCTCACGACACTCATGACCCGCTTTTGCGCGGGCGAGGATAGCTGGTTGGCACGGTTGGCTCGCAATAGCACTACGCCACATTTTGGAACGTCAGATGTCCGTGACAATAATGGCAAGCTACGGCGCACCAGACACAATCGGCGGAACAACAGCGACAACACCGAAGACACGACAGTCAATGCTGGATTCAGCAGATCCAAATCCTGTCAGCGGAAGAAGCCATTCAAAAGAAACAATCAGGGACCGTCCAGTCTAGACCGTATACTAGAGCGCCCGTGCCAAATTCATGGCACCCCGGACAAGCCAGCCAACCACACCAATAAAGATTGCTGGGTATTTAAACAGGTCGGCAAAATAAACACCGAAAACAAGGACAGGGGGCTGCACAGCGACGATGACGATGAGCCCTGGCATCCGAACACGGGGGGACAGAAGAAATTTCCCCCCCAGGTGAAAACGGTCAACATGATCTACGCCACTCACATCCCCAAGCGGGAAAGGAAGCGAGCACTACGGGACGTCTACGCGATGGAGCCAGTCGTCCCCAAATTGAACCCATGGTCAGCTTGCCCGATCACCTTTGATCGTAGGGATCATCCTACTAGCATCCGTCACGGCGGCTCAGCCGCATTGGTTCTAGACCCAATCATAGACGGATTTACCTCACAAGAGTCCTTATGGACGGAGGCAGCAGCCTGAACCTGCTTTATCAGGACACAGTGCGCAAAATGGGCATCGACCCTTCAAGGATTAAGCCTAACAAAACCACCTTTAAAGGTGTAATTCCTAGAGTAGAGGCCCGCTGTATAGGCTCTATGACATTGGAAGTGGTCTTCGGATCTCCGGATAACTTCCGAAGCGAGGAGTTAATCTTTGATATCGTCCCTTTCCGCAGTGGCAACCACGCACTGCTCGGACGAACCGCATTTGCTAGATTCAATGCAGTACCACACTATGCATACCTCAAGCTCAAGATGCCAGGCCCACGCGGGGTCATAACAGTCAACGGAAACATGGACCGCTCTCTCTATACAGAAGAGCACACTGCAGCCCTCGCGGCAGAAGTACAATGCGGCCTCCTCCAGCAAACCACCAATCCGGCGACGACAACCTCAAGCACCGTCAAGGGAGTTCGGAGCACACCGCAACAGGATCACCAGGCACGCCAAGAGCGCTACTAGCAGTCCAGCCTCCGCTCAAATCCCACCAAAGCAACATCCGTGCCACGCGTACACAATTACGCACTCAAAATACCATGGGCACAGGTGACGGTGTCCTGGACTAGGGGGTACTCACCACATCGTCCCCCGATCAGTGAGATTGGGCCGAGGACCCCCATGGCCGTATACTCATGGCCAGTTCGGACAGTTGCCGCATACAAGGAAGATTCCACAAGACTTGGTGATCAAGACAAGGACTCCTTCCCCACCGGCGTATTCGGCTAGGACTCTTGTTATCCTAGGCCTCTGGTACATTATATAAACCGAGGCTAGGCTAGTCGATAGAGGATTATTATTATGACATTACTCATCATACCTCTAGGGTTTAGACCACAACATATGATCTCAGGGTAGATCAACTCTTGTAACCTCTATACTCATTATAGTCAATCAAGCAGCATGTAGGGTATTATCTCATTAAGATAGCCCGAAGCTGGGTAAAATCTTGTGTTCATGTTACCATTGATCCTAAGATGCACAGCTTGGGACCCCCTACCCGAGATCCGCCGGTTTTGACACTGACATTGGTGCTTTCATTGAGAGTTCCGCTGTGTGATCTGCGAGAGGATGAATGACTCGACTGCAGGTCAACTGCGACGTCGGCTTCTTCATCACCAGCTCGACTGGTTACCTTGGCTGGACCGAGGACTGCGCCCTACCTCTGATCGTCATGTTCGGATGAGTGCCTTCATCAACATCAACTCCGATCTCTATCAAGATCATTGAGGAGTCATCCATGGAGCTCGGGGGCTCAACGTCAACATTGCCCTTAGGCGACCGTGCTGTTTTTCTGCACAGCAAACTTGTATCCGCCGCCACTGCCTCCTCTAGTGTCGCCTAAACGATTGCTTCGGTGGAATTATGCAGAATTAAGTCTACAACAACCCTGCAAAAATTTCGTTGAGTTCCGATGGAGGAATCTCTGGCAATCTCCGATATACTGGAGCCCTGTTGAATCTGGATGAGAATCTGGACAAGTTTGGAGCAGGGTGTCCAGCATCTAGCTCAGACGTCCTTTGGAAGATTCATCCATTGATCGGCTGCGGAATTCACATATCTACCACCTGCCAAAAATTCATCTCGATCCGCTGTCCAAACTCCGGGAACCTTCCTATTAGTGAATCACTTTTCGAATCTGTTTTCTACGCCAGAACGAATCCGACCCAAGTTCATCTTCTTTACGAACGGGATTTGTGACATCCTTTTTGAAGGACGTTTTTGTATGGGGCATTGTGTTTTATTCTCACACACATCTCATTAATATTAAAAGTATTTTTACAATACGACTTTCACCATCGCGCCGGTGTTAGACCAGCCCGACAACGTCACTCCACGGCGGCCGACCTGCGCTAGACACGTCGTCGCTTTGTTCAGCCAAGCTCAACTTGTTCGGATCATCATCTCAGCTGGCCGAACAATAGTTCGGCATCACGAAGGGTAAATCGTCACGAACATCGCCACCCCACGGATTACACGGAGCGGGCACACCGGCATCGCCGCACTGTCACTTCATCAAGCCAGCATTGATCACGTCACAAGCTACGACCTGCATCGGCATGGCCGAACTATTGCTTCATCGAGCCGATGTCCATCACGCCGAACTACTTCAACACCTCGGCTGACACATCTCCTCACCGACCTGCTCCGTCTCCTCGCCTAGACTGGGGCTTCGTCATCCCTTCATCAACTTACTCCAGAGACTTCAGCGTCACCAGCCGACAAGCTTCATCACATTAGCTGGACTACGGGCTTCGCCGTGGCGAGCCAACCTTTGCCAGGATCGCCGTGCCATCGCTTCATCACCGATCAGGCAATGGGTGTGCGGATTGAGTCCCAATTTTGGGAGTAAACTTTCTTTGAACTGCTAGAATAGATAAACCAGGTGCTATTAAACCTAGCAATTTTCGCTCGTTCGGGTTCATTTTTTCCAAGGTATTATTACTCTGCTTTGTTCCATCATCTGTACACAGGTCTATCAATTGGTGGCCGCATTAGCGATGATTGCGTGGTGGTTCAGTCAGTTTCCGTGCATAGTTCGGCGAACGCCGTATCCGGAACTTGGACTGACCTGCGAATTCGGGCTTTGTCACGCCTTCATTGCATCACGCCGACGCCCTGCATCGACATTGACCTCGACGCTTAGGCCACATCTCTTTCATTATTTCCTTCACTTGTGTTAAATAAGTAGAAGAATTTATATATATATATATATATACATTATTATCTTTATTTGTTATTTCTTTTGGTTTGCACTATTTTATTTGTGCAGCCAATCGACTCAGACTGAGTCGTGTTGTCGCCTTAGCGCACCGGCCTGCTCCATTACCGCGGCTGGACTACCGGCTTCATCTTCTCGGAGTGCTGGGCTCTCTGCTCGGCCACCTTGGGACCAGCTTGGGGGCTGGAACCCTGTCCCACATCAAGCTCGGACCGCGTCATCAATGCCAAACATATCAACCAGCTAAGTTGCTTTCATGCTCAAAAACTTTCAGTCTTAAATTTTGTTCGGTTTGAACAAGCATTATACCTTTTTGGCAAAAAGATGCTTGTGAAAAACTTCCCTGTCCAAACTTTGTTTGTGACACACAAATTCAAATACCCCACTTACTTGGGGGCTCCCTTGCTGGAGCTTTTCCTCTTGCATATGATTATACTTGTACGGCTTCGTTCCTTATTCGTGTATTACGCCAAAATATGCACCATATTGACCTAAATGATTTGCAAGCTGGGTTACCTTGCTCTTATGTTTACTCCTACGTTGCCGATTGCTCGGCTAGGGAGTAAAGGGAGCACCTCTGCGATTGTCACGATCGGGTCACCCGAGCCGGACCTCAGACTGGGTGAAGCCGAAAGCTAGCGCTCTTACTGTTTTCAATAATGGTCGGCACACAACGGAACTCATGAGTACAAAAAATCTATTGCACAAGTGTCATAATGACAATGAGCACCGAAGAAAGGCATCGGTGGGGGTACTATTTTCTTCGAAGATGCTTCTTACACTTTGTTAGTAATATAGCATAAGTTCCCTGAGCGCGCTTTGTCTGTTACAGCCTTATGGCCTGATTGCCTGGTTATCAGAAACATCGTCGATACTCTCGATAGGTGGAGTACATAACACTTTTCGGTCCTCGACCGAAGAGGGAGAAGCCGACAGTCGGTTAAGATGCGTATAAAGTTCGGGTGGAAACAAACATGATACAAGTACTTCGGCACATACAATCATTTTACATAAAGTTCTTTTACCCAAGTCACTCGGGGGCTCTTAAATTTATGTGAGCTGTTTTATAATAAGTGTTCTTCTTCCTAGTCGTTGCAAAGTTTTTTTTTCTATCACTCCTTTTTTCGACGTGAGTGTGTGGTCAATAGCCAGATTTCCCTGTCAAAGCCGCCAAAGTACTCCGCCTTCGGGATAGGAGGTTGAAGCCGTAGGCTGACCCGCTTGAAGTCTTGAGATAGGATGTGTCATGTTAAAGCACGGTAGAAGCACAATTTTTTCAATTTTCGGATTGGCACCGAACACTTGATCTAGTTCGGATGTCGAGTTTTCACTGACATTTTTTGGTTTTCCAATCCTATGGCACTTTTCAACTATTTGTGTGTTTTCCGCAAATGTCTCGCAGTGCAACGCCAGACACCTTTAGAGATTCAGCAAAAATTCTCGGATATTGCTATATATGCATCGGTTTCAAATTGTGTCTTTGGTCAATAGTTGGGTTGCCTGGCTCCTGTGCTTGCCTCCTACATTCCGCTTTGTTCGGTTAGGTGTGCAAAAGGAGAACCACTGCGATTGTGCTTCCAACTCGTATGGCTAAGCACCTCGGTGGAGAAAGCCGAAAACGGACTATCATAATAAAGCATAAACCGGTCAGCACATTGGCCTAAGTGTTTACGGCGTGACCTCGGTTGTCGCCGAACACTAAGCGGGGGGCTACTTGCTGGCCTCCCAACTTTAAGCTCCTATGACTAAGTGAAAGTTATTAAGCCCGTATATCTGATTGCCTTGTTTCCGCCAACACAACCGCCTTCGGGCACCGAGACGTCAGCTAAGGGTTGTTTTGTTATTTCGGAAACACCCTGTGTAGCATCTACAAGGGGGTAGAAGCCGATGATGGGCCACTTTCAGGTTATAAACGGTCGCAACGGAAGTAAATATTTGGGTTCATTTAGACCACAGAGTTTGGAAGCTTTCGCCGAACTAAATCCTCAGTATTTTCCTCCCACGCTGATCGGAGATGAGGTTTCATGATCATGCTTAGCATGACAACCGAAAGAAAGGAACCGATAGCGGGACTATTTTGTTTCAACGATGTTTCTTATGTTAAACAATAAATATAACATGTCTCTTTGCGTACCTTTTTTTGTAAAACCGTATGGCCAGATTGCCTTGTTTGCCGTAAATCTTTGCCCTCATAAAGGCTTTATAAAGTAGGACAAACACCCCTTGGTTGCTGGCCGAGGAGGTTGAAGCCGATGGTCGGTCAACAAAGTTTTGTACAATGCGGATCCGAGCATTAATGACATAAAGTACTTGGATACATAGAGTCATTACACATAATTTGTGATTTGCTATGGATATCGATCCTTAATTCGGCCTCCCGTGCCCGCATTAAGGCTCAGGGGCTACTAGGCTTCGGGCTTAATATTTATAAATATTAAAAGGGCAGATCGATCCCCTGATCTAGTGTCGCCACCCGACCAGTGTCTCGGGGGCTACTGCATTGACAATCCAATGCAGAAAACTTAAAGTGCAGTATAGTTTTCGAGGAGATTATTATCCTCAGGATGGTCGACCGCACCCAACCTGAGTCTCAAAGACTTTGCACACCGCGTTTATATTCCTATGTATGCTGCCGAGCTAGCAATTAATCCTCGGGCCGATTTCACGCATCGCCCGAGTCTCAGGGGCAACTAGGATCAGCAGTTTCATGTTTTCCTTCAGGTGCATCTCGGGTTTTAGACCGACACACATACCTTGAGGGCTACTGGCTATATATCTCAGCAGAGAATAAATTGCACCAATCAAAAAATCAGCCCGCAGTCAGGGGTGGTGCACCACCTCGGAAGCAGTCCGGCATTAAGCCCGGGCGCCAGTGGCTGGCTCCATAGAGGACATTTCCGGCATTAAGCTCGGCTAAACTTCTTCAACTTTTTGAACCCAGATGATCTATGACATCTCGGATATAGTCCGACATTGGAGCTCGGATACAGTCCGGCGTTGGAGCTTGGACACAGTCCGGCATTAGAGCTTGGATATATTCCGGCGTTGGTGCTTGGCTGCAAAAGATACCTCAAATGCAATCCGGCGTTGGAGCTCGGACGCAAGAGGACGCTATCGCCCGGGAATAACTTCAAACCTGAAGTGCGGCATAATAATAACAAGGCATTGATAAAGGCCGGAAACTTAAGAGGGCTCCTCAGATACCCGACACATAAACTCTTCAGATTTACTTTGCGATCCTCAAGATCGAAGATGAGAAGATTGGTTGAACCAGTTTTCAAGACCGACGACCGAAGATGAAGAATAGTTCGGAAGAATCATGGAGCGTCCCCAACTTGAAGACCGGTTCAGGGGGCTACTGGTGTCCTGGACTAGGGGGTACTCACCATGTCGTCCCCCGATCAGTTAGATTGGGCCTAGGACCCCCATGGTCGTATACTCATGGGCCAGTTCGGACAGTTGCCGCATACAAGGAAGATTCCACAAGACTTGATGATCAAGACAAGGAGTCCTCCCCCACTTGCATATTCGGCTAGGACTCTTGTTATCCTAGGCCTCTGGTACATTATATAAACCGAGGCTAGGCTAGTCGATAGAGGATTATTATTATGACATTACTCATCATACCTCTAGGGTTTAGACCACAACATATGATCTCATGGTAGATCAACTCTTGTAACCCCTATACTCATTATAGTCAATCAAGCAACATGTAGGGTATTATCTCATCAAGAGAGCCCGAAGCTGGGTAAAATCCCGTGTTCATGTTACCATTGATCCTAAGATGCATAGCTTGGGACCCCCTACCCGAGATCCGTCGGTTTTGACACCGACAATAGGCGGAGGCAAAGCAGTGGCTCAGTCAACAGCGCGGTATCACCGCCTCATACCTTCATAACCTTTCCTTTCACCTTTCAGGACATTGCTTTAGTGCAGCCTCCTCAGAAGAGCCAGATCGACGGACTTCCATAGGAGAGAAACCCAAGGAGGCAACATGCTTTGCGTACAGACGGAAATACCCAGGTGGAATCTATTTACGATCGTTATACCTGTTTTATCTATCTGTACGTAGCTTGCCCCCGGATAGGATATGTCAAATAATCCTATTTATCTCCAGTTAATGCATTCATTGTAAACATACGCTTAAACGTATTATTCGTCAATGGGAGATCATATATAGTGTCAGCTTATTATTCTTATTTGAGCATTTTTTTTCTTACAAATGTCTATTTGATATTGCATCCGTACACCTTGGTACGTTCAGTTTGCCAGGGGCTTCTTCTGGCGCCCCATAATACGGCAAGACAAGTCCAAACACTTTCAACAGTGCGGCACCCCGAACTTATAGCATTATATGCATTAGCTCCGAATCATGTCTTGGATCTACAGTTGGGATAGCCCGGCTCCCTTGTTTTGGTGACTTATGTTCCATTATATCGGCTAAGGTAGCGCAGGGAGAACTACTGCGATTGTGTCCCGGTTCTTCTGGACGAGCACCTCAATAGAGAAAGTCGAAAACTGACCGGCATGATGTGGCGAGAGCTGGTCGCTGATCGAGAGGTCTTAAAATCCTAAAAGATTTTTCCGCTTTAGGCGATAATTCGTCTTCGTCCGATCTAGGCGTATATAGCGCCCCAATTCGGCCTTCCGGATTCTAGGGGCTTTGCCAAAATTTAAAATTGTAGACTGCTATGGCTAAGTGAAGGTTATAAAGCCGCATAGTCTGATTGCCTTGTTCGCTGTGCTGGACACCTCCTTAAGGGACCAAACATTTGGATAAAGAGTGTCTGGGTTTTCCACGAACACCCCAGTACTAGTTGCATGGGGGCGGAAGCCGACGACTGGCCTACTTTCAGAATTTTATAAACAACCGCACAGAAGGTAATATTTTAAATAACAAAAGCACTACATAGTGCAAGTAACTTCGTCCTTAAATTACAAACATGACAGAAGTGAATTTATTCTAAAATTATGTACTTGGTACAATCATCTGCCACGAGGCGATCGCCCTTCATAACACCATCATAATACTTCTCCAGATAACGATGTGCCTTGCCCTCCGGCGGCCAGTCCTTCACCAGCTTCTCCGCATCCAGCTTGCCCCAATGCACCTTCGCACGGGCAAAGCCCCGGCGGGCACCCTCAATGTAAATAGATCGCTTGATGACTTCCAGTCTCGGACAGGCATTCACCATCCGCTTGATCAAGCCGAAGTAGCTGGTGGGCAGGGGCTCACCAGGCCAGATCCGGACTATGAAATCCTTCATAGCCACTTCGGCAGCCATGTGGAGTTCGACCAACTGCTTCAGTTGGTCACTCAGAGGCGTTGGATGTTCGGCCCCAGCATACTGGGACCTGAACAGCTTCTTCGTTGAGCTCCCCTCCTGAGCACAGTAGAACTCTGTGGCGTCTGATACGCTGCATGGCAGATCTGCGAATGCCCCTAGAGAGCTCTGGACTCGGGTAAGTAAAAGAAACGCCTCCTCCAGATGTTTGCTTTGCATAAAGAATTTCTTACCCGCCGCTATCTTTTTGGCCTCCTAGATCTCCTGTTGTGCCTTCTCAGCTTCGGCCTTGGCGTCTTTTATACTTGCAAGGGCCTTCGCAAGCTCGCCCTCTTTCTCCTTAAGCTCATGCTCCACGGCCTCGAACCTCTTGATGAGATCCTGGAGCTCTTGTTGTACCTCTCCCACTCTCGCATCTTGCTTTTCACACTCTTTGCATTCCAAGGCCGCCTTGTGTTCGGCCTCGAACAGCGCTTTCTTGAGAGACGCCACTTCGGTGCTGGCATCTATTATCAAATCATGACGCTTCATCGTTACAATAACCAATTTTATTTATCCTTCATTATATGAGAAAGGGGAATCATTCACCTTTGCTCTCTTCGAGCTGCCTCCTCGTGAGGTCGAGCTCTCCCTGCGCCTGCTCGAGGTCCTGTTTTAGTCCGGTGATCTCGGCCATACGGACTGCAGCGGCAAGCAGCATGGCCTGCTTATTCACATTCAAACTTATTGTTAGACTCCTGCGGATTATAATTGACCCTCCATTTGGTTTTTCCTTCCGAACACCATACAGAGTATCAGGGGCTACTACCTATCGGGTTGTAATTTCACACATTTTATTACTTACCTCAAAGCCTGTCAGGAGGCTGGTGCAGGCTTCGGTTAGTCCACTCTTGGCGGACGAAACCTTCTGCATTACCGCACTCATAAGAGTACGGTGCTCTTCATCTATGGAAGCGTCGCGAAGCGATTCCAGCAGACAATCCGGTGCCTTGGGCGCAACGGAAGTCCTGGACACAGATGGCCCTCCCTCCCTAACGAGGGGCTGCCCGGCTAATTCCGGAACCGTTGAAGGCACCAGAACAGTGTTCGCCTGAGAGTCCGGCTTACCACGGCTCTCATCAACATGATACGTGGGGATCTTGAACCCCACGTGTCCGACGTCTGGAATGCCGCCTTGGGGCGCCTCCAGAGCCACCTCCCCCCGCTCTGGGAGCCTTTGGGATAACACCTCCGTGTCATGTGCAGGCTGAGGAGTAGTGGCCGTCGGGAGTGAGTTCATCGCCGAATCGCTCAAGGACCCAGCCGAAGACGATGCTTCGGGATGAACCCTGGCCGGACTACATACAAGTTTGGCGTTATAACAAAACTATGAAGCAAAATTACGATAGAGTGCGGATACTTACGATCGCACCAGGGGCTTCTTCCTGGGCAGCCACCCCTCCTCGCTATCGGCAGCGGTGGCAGAGTAGTCCGGAAGGGACGCCTTTCCCTTCTTGGACGTCCCATCCTCCCCCTCCGGGGCAGCCTTCCTCTTTTTGTCCCCCCCAATATGGGGAGGTGGAGTTTCTTCTTGTTTCCCCCCGCCTCCGTGGGAGGAATCTGCCTCGTCATCATCGGACGACGAGGGTATGACGGCCTTGCACCGGGGGCCTTTCCTGGCCCCCTGGTCCGCCCTCTCAGGCCCTTCGTCCTTTCCGGATGGGGCGGCCTCCTCGCCTTCTTCTTCCCCTTTGAGGGAGGAGTGCACCTCGTCGTCTTCGGACGAGGCTTCTGGCGCAACCTTACGTCGGAGACCCTTTCGGATCCCCGAGGCCTTCTTATCGGCCTTCTTCTCCGGCCCCTTGTAGGGCACCGG
Source organism: Triticum dicoccoides (assembly GCF_002162155.2). Taxonomy (NCBI): domain Eukaryota; kingdom Viridiplantae; phylum Streptophyta; class Magnoliopsida; order Poales; family Poaceae; genus Triticum; species Triticum dicoccoides. The sequence continues at coordinate 45,248,458 of NC_041385.1, forward strand.
GACCAGCATCTTTGTCAGGAGGGCATTAGCTGGGCTTTCTGGCAGCGGAGCCAGACAGTCAATCTGCTCCGCTATCTCCACATAAACCTGAACAAATATGCACAATTACTTAAGGCTCCCCCATGAATATATTGGGAAGAACCGAATCCGGTGGCAGCCTGAGAACTCACCTGACTGGGAGGCCGCACGGCGTGGAGCCCACGGTCCTTGGGTATGGGAGGAGGTACTTCGGAGGCCTTGATAAAACGCCTTCCACGCGTTTTTGTGCTTCATGCTGTAGAGCCTCTGAAGCGTCTGGTGTTCGGCCGGGACAAACTCCCATAGATTGAATGCCCGCCTTTGGCACAACAAAAACCGGCAAACGAGCATGACCTGGATCATGTTGACAAGCTTGATGTACTTGTCCTTCATGCCCTTGATGCAGTTTTGGAGTCCGGTCAGCTCTGTAGATTCGCCCCAGGACAGCCCCTTTTGTTCCCAGGAAGTGAGCCGCATGGGGGTTCCGGATCGGAACTCGGGGGCCGCCGCCCAGTTGGCGTTGCGCGGCTCAGTGATGTAGAACCACCTCGACTGCCACTCCTTCAAGGTTTCTGCAAAGGTGTCGTCGAGCCAGGTGACATTAGGCATCTTGCCCACCATGGCTCTCCTCACTCCGCTTGCTGGCCGCTCGCGATCTTCAGCTTCACGCAGAAGATTTGCAGCCACAAGCCGAAATGAGGCTTGATGCGGAGGAAAGCCTCTCATATGACAATGAATGCCGAGATGTGGAGGACAAAGTTCGGGGCTAGATCATGGAAATCTAGCCCGTAGTAGAACATGAGCCCACGTACGAAGGGGTGAAGTGGAAACCCCAGTCCATGAACGAAGTGGGCGAGAAACACGACCCTCTCGTGGGGTCCCGGAGTTGGAGTAACCTGCCCGTCGTCCGGTAGCCGGTGCGCTATGTCTGCGGCCAAGTATCCGGCCGCCCGAAGATTCGCGATGTGCTTCTCCTTCACGGTGGAGGCCACCCACTTGCCTCCTGCTCCGAACATGTCTAGTTATGCGGAGAAGATTTGGACTCGGGCGCTGGAGCTCGAGGGGGCAAGAGTGGGCGAAGGAGGAAGAAGGCGTGGGTAAAAATGGGGAACTCTTATCCCTTTATAGAGGCAACGGAAGCGGTGCGCCTCCCCACTTGCCGTTGAGAATCGCCTACTTCCCAAGCACCACGATTGATGGCACGGTGGGATTATCCATACTCGTATTGATGAGAATCCCGTGATAAGGGGACACGATCACTGCTTTGACAATACGTGTCAAGGAAACCGCCTCACAATACGCGTTGTGGCTGGTTGTGGGAAAACTGTTTGAATAATGACCTGACCGTAATGACATATCACGTCATCTAAAAAGTTGTCAGCTGAAGTATGATTCTCTATACGGTAGTATGTGAAGATCATTTTGTAGATCCGGACACGGACTACGTCTTCGATAATAACCTTGGAGTATTCAGAGAAGGAACCCGCCCTGCAATGCCGAAGACAAGACTGCGCGCCGGACTCATCATCATTGAAGCCTAGTTCCGGGGCTACTGAGGGAGTCCTGGATTAGGGGGTATCTGGAGAGCCGGACTATATACCTCGTCTGGACTATTGAAGCGTGAAGATACAAGACTCAAGACTCCGGCCCGTGTCCGGATGGGACTCTCCTTTGCATGGAAGACAAGCTTGGTGATCCGGATATTATATTTCCTTCCTTGTAACCGACTCCATGTAAACCCTAGCCCTCTCCGGTGTCTATATAAACCGGAGAGGATGGTCCTTAGAAGGCTGATCACAATTACAATCATACCATCATAGGCTAGCTCTTAGGGTTTAGCCTCTACGATCTCGTGGTAGATCTACTCTTGTACTACTCATATATTCAATATTAATCAAGCGGGAAGTAGGGTTTTACCTCCATCGAGAGGGCCCTAACCTGGGTAAACATTGTGTCCCTTGCTTCCTATCACCATTAGCCTAAGACGCACAGATCGGGACCCCCTACCCGAGATTCGCCGGTTTTGACACCGACACCCGCCACGGAGGCCGCACACTCATCGGCTCTAGAGCCGAACACATACTTCACCCCCAAAGATATCTGTGTCATCGGACCCTCGGACTCATCTCTGGACATAGGTTCCAAACCACGCGCATCCGTGCCTATCGAATCTGATTGGGCACCGATCATGGAGTTTACCTCCGCTGATATCTTCCAGCACTCACCCTTGGGCGACGTGCTAAATTCACTGAAATCTCTCTCCCTGTCAGGATACTCTTGGCTGAACTATGTCTGACTCGAGTAGGAAGCGGACGATGAAGAAATCCGTTCCTCACCCACCACCCACTAAATAGCCACTGTCGATGACTTAACCGACATGCTTGATTTCGACTCCGAAGACATCGACGGTCTGGACGACGATGCTAGAGAAGAAAAGGAACCACCGCCCACAGGACGCTGGACAGCCACCTCATCATATGATATATACATAGTGGACACACCCAAAGAAAACAAAGGCGAGGAACAGAAGGATGCAACGGAGGATAATCCTCTCGAGAAGCAACCAAAGCGCTGACGATGGCGCCACTCTAAATCCCGCCACCGTAAAAACAGCGATAACAGCGCTAGAAAGAATAACATCCTGGTTGACTTCAAAGGCAAGACGACTCCATGAACCCAGTGATGGAGCAGGATGAGCTAGGGGACGGCAAAAATAGTCCGGGGCCGCTGTCCGATCATAGCGACGGCAGAGATAAAACTCATAAACCTGTCTCCGAAGAGGAGAACAGTCCGGACGATGATGCACTCATCATCCCGGAAAGGCACTTGGAACAAGAGAACCTCCATAGAAGGCTTCTCGCCACCATGAGGAGCTTGAAGAAGCAGAAGCAAAGGCTTAATGCCGCGCAGGATACGCTCAACCGCAGATGGAATAAAGTGCTTGACACTAAATTAAAATACGGTGGCGATCGCCATACAAAGAGCTACCCAGAGAGCAAGTTGCTGCCCGAATTCGACGACGAGGCTATAGAGCCCATTTCGCCGAAAAATAATACGACCGATCCACCGGACCAAGCACCCCGTGGCCACGATAGGGTGGCTAATGATGCCACACACAAGTCAGCACACGATTTACGTGAGCACCTGGACAAAAAAGTCGGTATGGCCAGGTCCATCTATGGATCTAGGAAGCATGCTCCAGCGCAGGATCACGGACACCAAAATGACTACTGATCGAATAACAGCTCGAAATCAAAACCGAACACTACAACCGTCGGAAGCACGCCATGACACATCCAAATACAGGGTTGCCGCACACCCGCTTTGCTTCACCGACGAGGTGATGGATCATGAATTCCCAGAGGGATTTAAACCCATGAACATAGAGGCATACGACGGAACGACAGACCCTGGGGTCTGGATTGAGGACTTTATCCTTCACATCCACATGGCTCGTGGAGATGATCTCCACGCCATCAAATACCTGCCCCTCAAGTTGAAAGGACCAGCTCGGCACTGGTTGAAAAGCCTCCCCGAAAACTCAGTCGGAAGTAGGGAGGAGCTTGAGGACGCTTTCAGGGCTAATTTTCAAGGGACCTATGTCCGACCTCCGGATGCAGACGGTCTAAGTCACATAATACAACAACCCGGAGAGTCAGCCCGTAAGCTTTGGAACAGATTTCTCACCAAGAAGAATCAAATCGTCGACTGCCCAGATGCCGAAGCCTTAGAGGCTTTCAAGCATAGTGTCCGGGACGAATGGCTCACCAGACACCTCGGCCAGGAAAAAACGAGGATAATGGCGGCCCTAACAAGCCTTATGACCCACTTCTGCGCAGGCGAGGACAACTGGTTGGCCCGTAGCAGCACCAGCGACCCAGGCACATCCGAAATCTGGGACAGCAATTAGAAGCCGCGACGCAATAAAAACAAACGTCGAAACAATGAAGACAGCCCAGACAACAAGGCGGTAAATGCCGGATTCAGGGGTTCTCGACCCGGTCAACGGAAAAAGCCATTTAAAGGCAGCAGAGATGGATCGTCTAGCCTAAACAAAATTCTAGACAGATTATGTCACATTCATGGCAACCCCGAGAAACCTGCAAACCACACCAACAGAGAATGCTGGGTCTTCAAGCAGGCCGGCAAGCTAAACGCCGAACACAACGGGAGGGAGACGCCAAGTAAAGACGAGGATGAGCCTCGCCAGCCGAACATTGGGGGGACAGAAAAAATTTCCACCAGAGGTTAAAACAGTGAACATGATTTATGCAACTCACATACCAAAGAGGAGGCGCAAATGCACACTCCGAGACGTATACGCTGTAGAGCCCGTCGCCTCCAAGTTTAACCCTTGGTCGGCCTGTCCGATCACTTTCGATCGCAGGGATCATCCGACTAGTATACGGCACGGAGGATCAGCTGCCTTGGTAATCGACCCAATAATTAACGGATACCATCTCACCCGAGTCCTCATGGACGGCGGTAGTAGTCTTAATCTGATATATCAGGACACTGTCCGCAAGATGGGGATAGACCCATCAAGAATCAGCTATAGCAATACTACCTTTAAAGGAGTAATACCAGGCATAGAGGCCCTATGCACGGGCTCTCTAGTACTAGAGGTTGTATTTGGCTCGCCCGACAACTTCCGAAGCGAAGAACTAATCTTCGACCGCTCCATTCCGAAGCGGATACCATGCACTACTCGGAAGAACGACCTTCACTCGTTTCAACGCAGTTCCGCATTACGCTTATCTTAAACTTAAGATGCCCGGTCCACGTGGCGTCATCACAGTCAGCAGAAATGTAGAGTGTTCCTTACGTGCGAAAGAATATGTGGCGGCTCTAGCAGCTGAACCACTGAATGCCCCCCAACCCGAATAAAAGATCGGTCGTCAAGACCACGGACAACGTCTAGACGTGTCCGGCGCACCACTAGTTGTAGAAGCCCAGATGAACCTGAGCTTGGTCGACGGATATGCCCCCAAACGTGGTGCTAGGGGCTGCCCGCATGTAAAAGGGTCCTTAGTTCGGCTCGACCCTACTAATATACAATAGATTGAATTATCATGGTTCATTAAGAATAACCAACTTTTCGCGCAAAGTCTTTCACCTGGGTTTTTCTTTTTTTACAGATGATCATCATGCTACACCCTTCCAGGATACGGCACAACAGAGACAAAGGCGCAGACGTGCAACAGGGCCCCACTCAAAGGTTTCTTTTTAGATTAAGACCCTGTGTAAACCTTTTTTTAATGTCTATTGTTGCTTCACACCCTCCGGGCACTTAACATAACCAAGAGGGATACTGGTGTTATTGGCATTTCGTCATGCCAGATTAATGCGTGTACCTAGAAATTCAGGACTCATTATCGAGGGCGTTACTCAGCCCAGTATATGTTGTAAAGTCCGAATACCTTAGGGAGTGTTCGGCGTCGTGAGTTTGGCCTTATATGCATCATCTCAAAATCATGTCTTTGGTCAATAGTTGGGTTTGCCCGGCTCCCGTGTTTTGCTACCTTACGTCCCGCTGTATTGGCTAAGGCGGAAACGGGAGAACTGTTGTGATTGTGCCCTGGTTCATCTGGATGAGCACCTCAGTAGAGAAAGCCGAAAACTGACTGTCATGATAAGACGAGAGACTGGTCAACCACTCGATGACTCAACGGAATCTTCGCGATTCCTCCGCATTAACGAAGGACCGGATTCCTGGTCATGTACGTACGTGCACCGTATTCGGATGAACGCGGAAGTACCAGGGGCTATATAGTAGCCCCACCATCAAACTCCTATGGCTAAGTGAAAGTGTTAAAGCTATATAGTCCGATTGCCTTGTTCTCCGTGCTATCACCTCCTTAATGGACCAAGATGTTGGATCAAGTGTGATTACGCGCTTTACCGAACAGCCCCGCATTGCATGCGTGGGGGCTGAAGCCGACGATTGAAAACTTTCAGGTTATATACATACATACATAAATGGCCGCACATGAGGCACTATAATACTTTCGGGCAAAAGAATAAACACAGCCTTTATAATCAAAATAGCATTGTTTTTACAATCAAGATACATGTCACTCGAACATGGTATTCTTTGAGCACTGGGCCTCTATTAAACGGGCGCCTTCTAGGACCTCTTCAAAATAGTGCTCGGGTGAGTCCTGGCCTCCGGACAGACCCCTGGTTGCAATAGCGGTGGCCTCCATTCCTGCCCAGTATGTCTTAACACGGGCAAGAGCCATCCGCGCACCCTCTATGCACGCCGACCTCTTTACAACGTTGATATGCGGCACAACACGGAGAAATTGTTGCACTAAACCAAAATAACTATCCGGACTTGGTTCCTTCGGCCAAAGATGATCCACAACAGTCCTCATGGCAAGCCCGGACAACCTATGGAGATCGGCCCACTCAGCCATTTGTTCATTTAACAACAGCGGACACTTTGCAGAACCGAAATGCAACCAGAACAAACTTTCCACATCATGATCTTTCTGATCCTTGAAATACCCAGTCGCATTAGCAGCATTCTTTGCTAAGTCCAAGTACGCGTCTGCAGAACTCCATAATTGATCAAGAGGGGCATACTTCGGATCGCCGAACTTCATCCGCAATAAAAAGGGCCTCCCAGTCGTGATATCTCCAGCTTGACGAAGCTCCTCCTGCACAGCTCTGATTTCAGAGCGCGTTTCCTTGTCTGCTTCCAAAGCCTTCTTCAAGTCAGACGCTTTTGCTTGGTTTTCCCTTTCGAGGAGCTCATAGCGGCCGGTGGCATTTTGCAACTCAAGAGCCATGCTAGCTATTTTATCTTCGCTCTAGCGATGAGCAGCCTGTTCGGCTTTTAACTCTTAGCCTGCCTTTAGGGCGGCCGCATCGCTTCTCCTGGCTTGTTCCTTGGCTCGGGAAAGTTCCGCCCGAAGGGTCTCCATGGCGGCAGCTCCACCTGCAGTCAAAGCATATTATAGATACTAGCATCATGATCCTCTTAATATTTGCTGACCACCAGAATATACATACCGTGTGCCTCGTCGCGCTTGTTCACAAGCGTGATGTCCACATCCGCCACTTCAAGCTGCCGCCTCAATTCGGCAAAATCAGCAGTCCGGTCAGCCGCCGGACCTTCAGCCGCATGCACATAAAAGTAGCGCGGTCATTACCTAGGACTATGATCCTCTGTTTTCCGCCACTTGACGGAAACCAGAGTCTCAGGGGCTACTATCAATACAGAGCACACCTAGCATGTGCGATACAACCAAAAATACACATATTACTTTGCGTACCTCAAAGCCTCTTAGTAGGCTCGTAAAAGCTTCATTCAACCTGCTTTTGGCAGATGAGATCCTCTCAACCACCGTACCCATTAAGCTACGATGTGCGTCTGAGATAGACGCTTGCTCCAAAAGATCTATCAATGTGTCCGGTTGTACACCGGACAGTCCCGGACTTCCTCTGTTGCTCTCCTCAGGAGCCATGGACCCCAGACTTCGGTCAGCCAAAAATTTACATTCTGGCCTTTGCGGATTAGGAGAAATCCTCCATGACGACACCTCGGGGTCATCCGCCAAAGACGAACTTTGTCGAGAAGGGCTACAAGACGGACTGCAAAATATATGTCTCGGTTATTGTTCTCAGAGATAAAGCAGGATATATTTACCAAAGTGCTTTTGTCCACTTATAGCTTGGTTGATGGCTGGCCCCTTTGCGGGCGCTGTGCGGTAAGGACGCCCTCCGGGGCAGGGCCCCCTAGCGAAGGTTTCTTCCCTCGTTTGGAAACCTCCGTTTCCAAATCTTCCGGGGCGCCCCTTTTCTTCCCGTGGGGGGGATTTTAGATTCACCTTCCCGATCTCCCTCCTTTGTGGAGGCACTAATTCCCCCGGTTTGGATGTGTAATGTATGAAGCCCTCTTTCGGCTTTGCTATTCCTCCCCTCATCTTCTCCTGATGGCACTTGATAGGGTGCGCGAGCCAGCATCTTGGTTAGTACAGGATACGGTAAGCCTTCGGGAAGAGGGGCCGAACACCTGATCCTCTCCGCCTATCCAGTCCTGGCCGAGGGTAGTTTTTCAGAATAATGTTGTGACAAATATAAAGATAGCATGTTCGCTCGCGGAGTTACTTACTTGGGTATCTGGACGGTTGCAGTTCAGACCCGCATCCTTGGTGGTGTCCGGACACTTTATTCATGATCCGAAGAATAAACGATACATCCCTTCGAGCGTCACGCCAAAGAAGTGTTGAATAGTTCGCGGTCCTTCCGGGTTGAACTCCCACATAAGGAGAGATCGACATTGGCATGGCAGGACCCGACGAACTAGCATTACATGAATTACTTTGACGAGACTGACATCCCTTTTGAGGAGATCTCGGATGTGGCTTTGCAATGTCAGCACGTCATTCATTGGCCCCCAGTCTAGCCCTTTGTTGACCCATGACGCCAGTTGGGGTGGAGAGCCCGGGCGGAAGGCTGGAGCGGTCGCCCGCTTTGTACCTTGGGGTGTTGTAATGTAGAACCACTCCCCTTGCCATAAGTCGGACACCTCTGGGAAGGAACCCTTTGGCCATAGGGCGTCGGCACCTTCGCTTATTATAGCGCCTCCACACTCTGCGTGTCGCCCATCGATCATCTTGGCTTCACATTGAAGGTCTTGAGCCATAAGCCGATGTGTGGGGTAATGCGGAGGAAGGCCTCACACACGACGATAAACGATGAGATGTGAAGGATGGAACCTGGAGCTAGATCATGGAAATCTAGCTCGTAATAGAACATGAGCCCTCTTACGAAGGGATCAAGACTAAAGCCTAGCCCGCAGAGGAAGTGGGAAACAAATACAACACCCTCGTTGGGTTCGGGAGTAGGGATAACCTGCCCTTGAGCGGGTAGCCTGTGGGGGATTTCGGCGGTCAGATACCTACACTACAAAAAAAATACACTTCCGTGATGATGCGTGCTTGTCATAGTAGGTCGCATTTTCTGTCATGCATGTACATCCATGACAAACTTATGACAGAATCAAGATAGCTAGTCATACATGTGTTGTCGTAGAAGTGTTCCATGACATTACCAAAATTATCATCACGGAAGTGTCCACTTCCATGACGATAAATCGCGCATCACAGAAGTGCTTTCGTCAAGGGTGACCGACACGTGGCATCCAGAACGCCGTTAAGCTATCGGGTTGGATTTTGGATCCGATAACCCGTTAACAGGCACGACCAATGCCGATTTTCCACGTGTAAAATTCTCATTGGCTGACGGATCCACGCGTCAGCTCCGCGTTGGCACAGGTGTCACTCATCCAACAGTCAAGATGGGCCTATGATATGTTGACATGTGGACCGGCCCAAAAGTGGCCCACAAAGTTTAAATGGGCCGGCCCAACCGAAGGCCCATAAGATTTAGTAGGCCATAATGGGCCGGCCCAGCTAAAGGCACAAAAAATTTAGCGGACAATAATGGGTCGGCCCAGCTAAAGGACCACACGAATTTGCAGACCATAATGGGCCAGCCCAGCTAAAGGCCCACCAGATTTTGCGGACCACAATGGGCCGGCCCAGCTAAAGGCCCACAAGATTCTGCAGACCATAATGGGCCGGCCCAGCTAAAGGCCCAATATTCTCTATCAAATCGGCCCGTCAACGGCCTGTCCTAAACTTGACATCAACGCGGCCCATGGTCACTTCTGGCCCGTTAACTGTCCGCTAAGTAATTGGGCCGAATTACGGCCCGGTGTATTTCCGGCCTGTTAAAGGTCCGGCTTCATTTGGGCCCATTTACAGGCCATCAAAACTTTCAGCCCAGAAACGAACGTAAAGGATTTGGGTCATATTCGGCCATGTCTGACATTCGGCCTGTTAGAGGCCCACTATAGATTTGGGCCACTTTCGGCCTGTTGTCATTCCCAGCCTGTTAACGCCGTACGTAAACCATGGGCCATATGTGGCCCAACGTCATATCGGGCCCATTAACGTCCTATAGAAAAATGACGATAATCTAGACCGACCGAAGTTTCGGCCCGTTAAAGGCCCGTGTATTAGGTCAGCGCATTTATGGCCCGTCCGAATTTCGGCCTGTCAAAGATCCGCATCATAAATGGGACACCATTTCGGCCTGCTAAGTCCAGTGGGTTATTTGGCCCAATCAGGGCCCAATCTCACTTTCGGTCTATTAAAGGCCCATGTTTTTTATGGGCTCGAGATATTTACACCTGTAAACGGCCTAATTTTACTGAGGGCCCAGATTATGTTTAGGCCTGTTAAAGGACCACTATGGGCACACGCCTACCAGAAAAATATGAAAGCTTATGCTGATTTAGGCCCAGATATTTTTAATGGGCTACATGCCAATTTCGGCCCGTAGTCGTTTTTAGCCCAATTGGAATGGGCCCGACGAACGTTGGCATGTTGGGCTGCTACGAAACATTCGGCCGAATCCATTACTAAGATAAACCTACACTGTACAAAAATAGCGTCGTAATTATTGCAGCCTGTGGCAGCATCATAAATTTTGTATCACAACAAAATAAATTCCAACCATACAACAAAAGGCCTATTAGCATAAAGTTTACAGTCCTTCCAGATAAAAGCACCATCAGATGTATAGAAGCATAGATCATTTGACCTGAGTGCTAATGTTTCAGGCTGTAGAATCTGATGGAGCAGCACGATCTCCACCTTCTTTCCGCCATTGCTCTTGAACAACGAAGCGAATGTCTGATAGTCTGGTTTCAAAACCATTCATATCTTGACGATATTTCTCAACCACTATTCTTGTTTCCGAAACAACGTCCATTAGGGATTGGACTTGTGTCTGGAGCACAGATATATCACTCTGTCTAGCAGGAAGAATTTTTTCAGAAGGCGATTTGGACGAGGTTACCTTGACAACCAACCCAGAATTACGCAGGAAGGTGCTTTTTGCACTCTTAGTGGAGAGGTACTGTCGAACTGCAGCAAGAGGTGACATTGTGCCTGTAGTAGCATCGTCACCTTCAGGTGGTTGTGGTTGTTCAATAATTTGTTCCATAGCTTCCTGAAAGTTTGAACTTGTAGATTAGTGTACCAGATAATTTACTAATGAGATAAAAACAAACAAAGTAGGTTAAATGTTTATACATAACTTATTTTGGTGAACTACTGTAATACATTAGCATGTATTGTAGTACCAACTACATAATAAAATCACTTTCGGAACATATGTCCATGTAGCATGCCTACTGTATTGTCTATTTCCTCACATTCATTGGCATCTAAGGATAAAGAGACATGGTTGAAAGTAGGATGAACATAGTATGACATCATTCATATCATGGGCAAACAGATATAAAACAAACAGGCTATTTTATCATTGTGTGCGCACGTGAACATAACAACTAGATTACAGATCAAGACCAAAAGAATATCCTTCATCTCTTTTAAACCATGTAAGGTGAAATGACACGTTAAGACAACTATGTATAAAAGTGAACAGAGTAACTAACATTGGCTGCAAACCAAGTAGTTAAATGAACACATCGCAGTACCAATCAGTTCAAGGCAGGAGGAGTAAGGACTTACAATAGCGGCTTGAACGGGTGTGCTCATGCCCTTCATCTTGTTAGTGTGGCAATCCTTGAAGATTTGCACCGCATTCGGTTCAGGTTCTTTTTGGTCCGCACGGGCTTTCCTCTGTATTTGGAACAAGTTAATATAGATACGATAATATGGCACACACAAAAGAAGGAAGTAGCAGCTATTTACAAGAGCCTCACGGTGTGCAATATAGCTACGAGATCATGTTGTCTGTTGGAATTTCACTTTACAACGGTTGGTTTTGTTCTTCAAATAGTTAGCCTAGAACAAGATACACTTGTAAGGCACATACATAAATGCAAGTTCAATATGTGGTCTGATCAAATACATATAGCCTACCTCATACTTTGGATCAGACCAGTGTTTAACGAGGGTTGTCCAGTCTTCATCTGTAATATATTCCACTGGAGATGTTTGGGCGATTTCATTGTTAGCCTTGCCTTCAAAGTGAGATTTTCTAAGGTGGTACCGATACTGTCGTAGAGCAGACTGAAAAACATGAGTGCATGCTTGTTTAGTTGCATCATCTTTCGGATCCAACTTGAACCTCATCCGGTGAAAAAAGAATGTGAGTCTTATTAGGAGGAAGCTAGACAGTATGGGATAGAGCAAGACAATATTACAAATTGCAATGAATAACATTACTTACGGACAAATGGTCAAGGAAGGTGTTAGACTGGGTATTGTCTCTCTCATTCCTGTACTGGATCCACGTTGGGAAGATACGTGCATGACACCTAACGGCAATGGCTGCCTCTGATACTAACTTGGCTGACTCTGTAGCATCACGTGGCCTTTTTAATCCTGCCTCAAAATGGATCTCCATTCTTCCTCATTTAGATTTTGTTAATTTGTCAAGCATTATCCCTGATGTCTGTTTCCGCTTGTGCCGTGGTGCTAGTTCAACAACGAATATGGAAAGTGTTAGTGTACATCAAACTGTGAGAGTACATATAAAGGAGCATGCAACTGCAACTTGACTTGGTCAGGTACCGTCTTGGTGTTGATGCTCATGAGGTTCATCTGATCTTGCCAAGTCCTGTTGTGTCAGTAGTGCTTCAGAAGTAGTGTTAGGTGTGAAGGCAGCTTGGGAACTGGCCAGTTCCGGACCAAACGAACAAGTAACTGGTTGAGATGTTGGTACAGTTGAAGCGGATGCTGCAGCTGGTGGAGCAGGTGATATTGTGTTTGTAGATTTAGCCGGTGGACTTGGACCTTCTACTGCACTATAAGTACCAGCAAAATCTCGACGGCAGATCCTTTTTCGTTTCACCTGACGAGTAACATCACTCCCTACTATATTATTTTCCTTGCTCTTTTTTGACTTTGCCATGTCAAGCTGTACCCACAACACAAAAGAATAAAATCACTCTTCAGAACTCATTGATGCATGATATAAACAAGCAATACTTCGATGTAAGACAACCGTATGTGGATGGAATATGTAAGAAAAACAGGACGGCATGACATATTCACAGCTACGATGTGCAAACTAAGCAGAAGGATTTTCAAGAAAATAGAAGTAATGCAAGCTAGACACCATATGAAAGATGCAACCAATATTACTATACCAAGTTAAAAGTGTCTTGTCATAAGTGGAAATTCGAAAAATTAGAAGCAGTACAACATAGAAATCAATGCAAGATGCAACCACTATCAAACTGCCATGTTAAAAGTGTCCAATCATGAGTGGCTGATGCAGGATACACAACAGCAGTACTTTGATGTAAGAACATGGTATGATAGATAGATGCAGTGTATTCTAGACACAGAAAGCCATGTCATATGCACATGTATAATGTATAAACTCAGCAGGTGCAATTTAATCAAAATAGAAGAAATACAGGCTAGACAACATATGCAACATGAAACCAAATATCACACTGTCAACTTAGAGCAAGCACCTGCGATGGTGGAGTACGGGAGATGAACTCACCATGTAGACTTGGGACTTCAACTTCATTAGCAGTAGCAGTGGCAAATCTAGAGAGTCTCTGTTTGTGTCAGTGCGGAGGACCACCAACATCCCCTAACTTACTCTTTTCCTTCCTATTTTCTGATATTGCCTTATGAAGTCAAAACCACAATTAGATGAATAAAATTAGCTCTGCATAACTGGTTGATGCATGATACAGACGAACACTACTTTGATGTAAGGCAAGCGCAGGATAGGAGGATGGAATATATACAAAAAAAGACAGCATTTCATATTCACACGTACGATAGGAGGATGGAATATGTATGAAAAAAATAGTAAGCGGAAGGCATTTCAACAAAATGAGAAGAAATGAAAGCTAGGCACCAAATGAACACGCAACCAATATCACTCTATCAGGTAAAAAGTGTCTTGTCGTAAGTGCCATTTCAAGAAATTAGAAGCAGTACAAGCTAGAAGACAATGCAAGATGCAACCTACATCACAGTCCCAAGTTAAATGTGTCTTATGGGTAAGTGATCGTTGCAGGTATAAGTTGTAAGCCATGCAGATGCAATTCAATATAATCAGAAGCAATACAAACTAGATATCATATGGAAAACACAACCACATATAACAGTTCCAAGTAAGAGCAAGCACCTGTGATGGTGGAGTAGGGGAGATGTGATCATCATGTACACATATGTTCTAGAAACAAGAACACGTGTCATATTGACAGGCATTATGTGTAAAATAAGCAGATGCAATTCAAGTTAGAAGCAATACAAGCTAGACATGATACGCAACATGCAACCACATATAATAGTGCCAAGTTAGAGCAAGCACCTGTGATGGTGGAGTAGGGGAGATGTGCTCATCATCTACACAGCTACGTTGACTGTCCAGCCTTGTGTTGTCTTGCGAATCTTGTTGGGAGGATGGCGGAGTAGAATCTGTAGAGACCCCTGTTTGAGTTGCTCCGAAGGACCACCATCATACACTGCCGGACTAATTTCCTTCGGTTATAATGATTTTGCATTGTGAAGTCAAACCGATAAGAAAAAGGAATAAAATTCGCTCTTCAGAACTCATTCATGCATCATACTGACGAACACTACTCGGATGAAAGGAAAACACATGATGCGAGGATGGAATATGTATGAAAAACAGGATGGTGTGACATATTCACATCTATGATGTGGTAACTAAGAAGAAGACATTTCAACAAATTAGAAGCACTGCAAGCTAGACACCATATGAAAGATGCAACCAATATCACCCTGCCAAGTTCAAACTGTATGGCGTTTCAACAAATTAGAAGCAGTACATGCTAGAAATCATATGCAAGAAACAACCAATATCACAGTGGCGACTTAAAGGTGCCTTATCATAAGTGACTGATGCGGGATGTGCAAGAATAGTAGTCTGATGTAGAAATAGGAACACATGTCATATTCACAGGCATTATGTGTAAAGTAAGCAGATGCAATTCAACAAAGTTAGAAGCAATACAAGCTAGACATCATACGCAACATGCAACCACATATAATAGTGCCAAGTTAGAGCAAGCACCTGTGATGGTGGAGTAGGGGAGATGTGATCATCATCTACACAACTACGTTGACTATCTAGCCTTGCGTTGTCTTGCGAGTCTTGTTGGGAGGATGGCGGAGTACAATCTGTAGGGAACCTCCGTTTCAGTTGCTCGGAAGGACCACCATCATCCAATGCCTTGGCAATTTCCTTCAGCTTTATTGATTTTGTATTGTGAGGTCATACCAACAAGAAAAAGGAATATTATTCGCTCTTTAGAACTCATTCATGCATGATACTGACGAACACTACTCTGATGAAAGGCAAAGTCATGATATGAGGATGGAATATGTACGAAAAAATGGAGGGCTTGACATATTCACACCTATGATTTGGTAACTAAGCAAAAGCCACTTCAACAAATTAGAAACACTACAAGACACCATATGGAAGGTGCAATCAATATCACTCTGCCAAGTTAAAACTGTCTCGTCATAGGTGGTGTTCATCAAACTAGAAGCAATACATGCTAGAAATCATATTCAAGACGCAAACCAATATCACACTGCCAACTTAAAGGTGTCCCATCATAAGTGACTGATGCAGGATACACAAGAAGAGTAGTTTCTTGTAAGAACATGGTGTGATAGATAGATATAGTATGTACCAAGAACAGGAAAGCGTGTCATATTCACATGTATCATGTGTAAGCTAAGCAGATGTAGTTTACACTAATTAGGAGCAATACGAGCTAGACACCATATGCAACATGCAACCAGATATCACACTGCCAAATTAGAGCAAGAACCATGGATGGTGGAGTAGGGGAGCGGAGACTTGGACCTTGTAATGCACTATCAGTACAAGGAGAATCGGCACAGATGCTCCGTTTACGTTGCTGCAGAGGACCACCATCATCGCCTTCCTTACTCTTTTCCTTCCTCTTTCTTGATTTTGCCTTGTCAAGTCAAACCCACAAGAAAAAGGAATAAAATTTGCTCTTCAGAACTCATTGAATCATGATACTGACGAACACTACTTTCTTGTAAGGCAGTCGCATGATAGGATGATGGAATATGTATGAAAAACAGGAAGGCGTGACATATTGACATGTATGATGTATAAAGTGTAAACTAAGCACAAGGTGCTTGTTAGAATCGATGCAAGCTAGAAACCATATGAAAGATGAAACCAATATCACTCTGCCAAATTAAAAGGGTGCCCTAACAAATGTATTTGACAAAATTAGAAGCAATACATGGCAACAGGCTAGAAATAATATGCAATATGCAATGAATAAAGGTGACTCATCGTAAGTGATTGATGCAGGATACAGAAGAGAGGTAGTTTCATGTAAGAACAAGGTTAACACATAGATGTAGTGTGTACCAAAAATAGGAAGGCGTGTCATATTCACAGGTATAGTGTGTAAACTAAGCGGATGCAATTTACCCTAATTAGAAGCATTACAAGCTAGACACCGTATGCAACATGCAACCACATATCACACTACGAAGTTAGAGCAAGCACCTGTGATGGTGGTGTAGGGGAAGTGCGGTCTTCAGGTACACAGCTACGTTCAATATCTTCATTTAGGCTTGATGTTTCTTGAGAATCATGTGGAGACGATGAAATTGCATTCTTTATAAGAGTATTGCGTCCCATATTAACCCACGCGCGTGACTGTCTCATCATAAGCGATAGATGCAGGATACACAAGAACAGTAGTTTGATGTAAGAACATGGTGTGCTAGGCAGATGTAGTATGTACCAAAAACAGGAAGGCATGTCATATTCACATATATAATGTGTAAGCTAAGGAGATGCAATTTAACAAATTAGGAGCATTAATGAGGGATACACAAGAAAAGTAGTTTGATGTAAGAACATGGTTAATAGAAAGACGTAGTATGTACCAAAAATAGGAAGGCGTGTCATATTCACAGGTATAATGTGTTAACTAAGCAGATGCAATTTACCCTAATTAGAAGCATTACAAGGTAGACGACGAGTCCGGCGTGCATGTTGTCTTCGCCATTGCAAGGCGGGTTCTTCCTCCGAATAATTTATAGAAGATTGTCAACACCAGGATAGTGTCCGACTCTGCAAAATAAATTCCACATACCACCGTAGAGAGAATAATATTACACAAGTTCAATCTGCTGACGTATTTCGTGGCGTGGCGTCACACCATATGCAACATGCAACGACATATCACAATGCCAAGTAAGAGCAAGCACCTGCGATGGTGGTGTGGGGGAATTGCGGTGATCAACTAGAGAGCTACGTTGACTATCTTCATTTAGCCTTGCTGTTTCTTGAGAATCATGTGGGGAGGATGACACTGCACTCTTTAAACGAGTAGGGCGTCTCGTAGTAACCCACTCGGGTGACTGTCTCATCATAAGTGATCGACAAGGGATACAAAAGAGCGTTAGTTTGATGTACGAACATGGTTAATAGACATATGTAGTATGTATCAAAAACAGGAAGGCATGTCATTATCAAAGGTATAATGTGTAAGTAAGCAGATGCAATTTAACCAAATTGGAAGCAATACAAGCTAGACACCATATGCAACATGCAACCACATTTGACAGTGCGAAGTTAAAGCAAGCATCTAGGATGGTTGTGTGTGGCCATTGAGATCATCAACTGCAGAGCTACGTTTACTGTCTCCAACTACTGACACTGCACCCATTAGAGCGCTGAAACGCTTAGTGCTTATTGAGGGAGTCCTGGATAAGGGGGTATCCGGACAGCCGGACTATATACATCGTCCGGACT
The DNA here is from genome assembly GCF_002162155.2 of Triticum dicoccoides. Taxonomy (NCBI): domain Eukaryota; kingdom Viridiplantae; phylum Streptophyta; class Magnoliopsida; order Poales; family Poaceae; genus Triticum; species Triticum dicoccoides. The sequence goes on from NC_041385.1 coordinate 45,266,278, forward strand.
ATAGAAGCATCAAGATACAAGACTCAAGACTTCGGCTCCTGTCCTGATGGGACTCTCCTTTGCGTGGAAGACAAGCTTGGCGATCCGAATATTATGTTTCCTTCCTTGTAAACCGACTCCATGTAAACCCTAGCTCTCCGGTGTCTATATAAACCGGAGAGCATGGTCCTTAGAAGGCCGATCACAATTACAATCATACCATCATAGGCTAGCTCTTAGGGTTTAGCCTCTACAATCTCGTGGTAGATCTACTCTTGTATTCCACATATCTTCAATATTAATCAAGTAGGAAGTAGGGTTTCACCTCCATCGAGAGGGCCCGAACCTGGGTAAACATTGTGTCCCTTGCTTCCTGTTACCATCAGCCTAAGACGCATAGATCGGGACCCCCTACCCGAGATCCTCCGGTTTTGACACCGACATTGGTGCTTTCATTGAGAGTTCCTCTGTGTCGCCGCTACAAAGGCTCGATGGCTCGTCTCATTGTCAAGGATGATATCAATTCTGGGGAGCGCTGGCTGTAGGCCAGACTCTCCGGCCCGGCGGCTTCATTATGACCGCCCCATCGGTTGTCGCAACGACAATGGCCCCTTGGGTCATCACGCATAACCTTCGCATTGGTTCAAAGCTTTCCGAATAGATGGATCCGATGGAGCTCTCCTCTCTTTAAGAGCTCTTCGATCACATCGCCGCCTTGGGAGTCGCTATGGACTATGACCGGATTGGGCTTAAACCCGACCAGAGGGACATTAGATCCCCGCCGGCCACCCATGAGATAGTGGTAGTGGAGGAATCATACGTGGGTCACCCCTAAATTTTGAGGACGAATTCTGTTCGGATCACCAAATTCAGTGAGTCGAACACCCACCCAAAGGACTACATGACCCAGGTCCCGGACTTAGAATCGGGCGCTGGGCCAAAGGGATTAGGTAATACTCCAGATCCTGAACTGTCAGGCTCGGTGCTACCCGTGCCCCCGGACGTCAGATCGGATCAAAATGCGGCTTCAGCCAATGACGCCCGCTTGGACTTAATCCGTCTCTCCCGTGTCCGGCAGGAGCCCCAGGAGATGGTACATCATTACTGGGCCAGATTTCTCCTTGCTCTTAATAAGGTCAAGGACTGCCATGAGGAGGACGTAGTGTCTCTTTTCTGCAGAAACTGCACGAACAAAGGACTCCTTAATGCTATTAGTCGCCGTGACATAGAGCACCCTACAAACTTGGCAACCATAGTACAAAAGTACGATGCGATGGAAAGTGCCTGGAAAACCCAGACAGAATTTTGGGATAGTACGGCCCTCACCGGAACCTTTGTCCGAACTAAACGACCGAACTCTCATAAGTTGACCAACTCAATTCTCAAGAAACCAAAGCCCACCCCAAGGCGTAGAACCGTATTGGAAGGATGGCTCAACGGGCCGTGTAAGCTTCATAGCACGTCGGACGCTACGCCGACCCATAGTCTTAGGGCATGTTGGATACTCCGGCAGGTAGCTAAGAGTGGCGAGGATCTCCTCAAGAGCCATAAAGCAGAACCACATCCCGCCAAAGAACACAATACGATGCTGACAGTCTTCGAGACCTTCGTCTCAAACAATAGACGCAAGCGAGCGCATCGAAGCTCCGTTGAAATTTGCCATGTGGCAAAAGCCAATCCGTGGAACGACACTGCTATAACCTTCAATGCCAGTGAAGAACCCCAAGTCGAGTCCGTCCGGGCGCCGGCCGCTCTGGTCCTCAGCCCAATAGTGGATGGCTTTCGGCTCACTAAAGTACTCATGGACGGCGGAAGCGGATTGAACGTAATCTATGAAGAAACCCTCAAAAAGATGGAGATTGACAAAATCTGCATTGAACAAAGTGGCACGACCTTCAGGGGAATTATCCCTAGTCGGGAGGCTCGGTGTGCGGAAAAAATTACACTCGACGTGGTATTCGGCACCCCAGAGAATTACAGGTCCGAAGAAATCACATTCCAAGTGGCTCCTTTCAACAGCGGATACCACGCCCTTCTAGGGCGGGAGGCGTTTGCGAGCTTTCAAGCCATACCCCATTACGGGTACATGAAGCTTAAAATGCCCGGACCCAATGGAATCATCACTCTAGCTAGTGATCCGGACGTCGCGCTCCGCGTCGAAAACAAAACCGCAGCGCTGGCCTTGGAAGCATTATCCGAAGCCCTAGCGGCAGAAGAATTAACCACGCTACCCGCCACCGGGGACAGGGACGACGTGATACTCGACAAGCGACCCAAGTCCACCTCATTCAAACCCGCAGATGAGATAGTCAAATTCCAAGTCCACCCAACGGACCCCATGAAGAGAGCTTCCATTGGGACACAGTTCAACCCCGTTATGGATGCCGCACTGCGCGACTTCTTACACGAGATTTGGGATATCTTCGCCTGCCACCTATCGGACATGCCGGGCATCCCACGTGGATTGGCGGAACACAGCCTTAACATACTAAAGGGATACAAACCTGTTAAACAGACCCTAAGGCGATTTTCGGAGCCCAAACGGCAAGCCATGGGGGAGGAGCTAGCCAAGTTACTTGAGGCCGGATTCATCAGAGATATCAAACATCCGGATTGGCTGGCGAACCTGGTAATGGTACCTAAGAAGGACAAATCCTGGCGCCTATGCATCGACTTCAAAGACCTTAACAAGGCTTGCCCCAAGGATCCCTTTCCCCTCCCTCGCATCGATCAAATCATCGATGCCACAGCCGGACACGACTCGCTATGTTTCCTCGATGCATACTCCGGATACTATCAAATAAAGATGGCAGAGTCCGACCAAGCTGCAACAGCTTTCATAACGCCATACGGCCCTTTCTGCTTTAACACTATGCCTTTCGGGCTTAAGAATGCCGGAGCAACCTATCAACGCATGATTCAAACATGCCTGGAAAAGCAAATCGGCAAAACAGTGGAGGCATACGTGGACGACGTAGTCGTTAAAACAAGACACGTCGAAACCCTAATTGATGACTTGAGGCTTACGTTCGACAACTTACAAACATACAACATCAAGCTGAATCTGGAGAAATGCGTTTTCAGCGCCCCCTCTGGAAAACTGCTAGGCTTCATCGTTTCCAATAGAGGAATTGAAGCTAATCCGGCAAAAAACCAAGCTTTGTCATAGTTGGCTATACCAACAGACCTCAAACACATCTAGAAATTAGCTGGATGCGTAGCTGCTTTGAGCCGCTTTATCTCCAGGTTAGGAGAAAAGGCATTGCCTCTTTATCGCCTCCTTCGGCGCACCAAACACTTCGTGTGGACGGATGGAGCCGCGGCCGGACTAGATGAAATAAAGACCTTATTGGACAGTAATCCAGTCCTAACAGCGCCAACTATCGGCGAACCTATGCGACTGTACATAGCTGCAACACATCAAGTTGTAAGCGCGGCACTCGTTGTCGAACGAGAGGTTGACAGATACAAATTCCCACTACAGAAGCCGGTTTATTACGTATCCACGGTCCTTGAGGGAGTCCTGGATTAGGGGGTGTCCGGATGGCCGGACTATGACCTTCGGCCGGACTCCCGAACTATGAAGATACAAGATTGAGGACTCCGTCCCGTGTCCGGATGGGACTTTCCTTGGCGTGTAAGGCAAGCTTGGCGATACGATATGAAGATCTCCTCCCATTGTAACTGACTCTGTGTAACCCTAGCCCTCTCCGGTGTCTATATAAACCGGAGAGTTTTAGTCCGTAGGACGAACAATAATCATAGCATAGGCTAGCTTCTAGGGTTTAGCCTCTCTGATCTCGTGGTAGATCCACTCTTGTACTACCCATATCATCAATATTAATCAAGCAGGAGTAGGGTTTTACCTCCATCAAGAGGGCCCGAACCTGGGTAAAAACATCGTGTCCCTTGTCTCTTGTTACCATCCGCCTAGACGCACAGTTCGGGACCCCCTACCCGAGATCCGCCTGTTTTGACACCGACAATCCTCACCCCATGCAAATCCCGATACCCACACTATCAAAAAATCGCATATGTGGTCTTCATGGCATCCCGAAATCTACGACACTACTTTCAAGAGTGTTCGATTATGGTGGCCTCTGAAGTACCACTCAATGATATAATAAATAACCGCGATGCCATGGGCCAGATTGCTAAATGGGCCATCGAACTCCTTCCGTTTGACATAACGTACAAGCCTCGGCGGGCTATCAAGTCGCACGTATTAGCCGACTTCGTCGCCGAATGGACGGAAGCCGAACTCCCTAAAGAGTACGGCGCGTACTGTAACTGGATCATGCACTTTGACGGCTCTAAAATGCTGGCCGGATTGGGAGCAGGTCCTGACTTCTCCCACCAGGGACACGGTCCAGTACGTCCTCCAAATATTATACACAGACTCCAACAATGCAGCCGAATACGAGGCTCTGTTGCACGGTCTCCGTATGGCAGTCTCTGTGGGCATTCAGTGCCTAGAGGTGCGCGGGGATTCAAACCTCGCAATATCACAAATAAATGGAGACTTTGATGCCAAGGACCCGAAAATGGCGCCCTATCGCAATGTCGTCCTTAAAATGTCAGCTCGGTTCGAGGGGCTCGAATTCCACCATGTGGCTCGAGAAAACAATCAAGCGGCGGATGTCCTTGCACGCATCGGTGCTAAACGCGACCCCGTCCCACCTAACATATTCCTTGAAAGGCTGTTCAAGCCATCCGTGGTATGGGAAGGGGAGTCCGGCAATACCAGCACGGATCCGAATACATCCCCAGATTCCGAACTATCAGACATAGTCGGAGGTTCTGCCACCGAAATAACGTCGTCAGCCCACGAAATAATGGTTGTCATCACCTCGTGGACCGAGCCTTTCTTGGCCTACCTAAATAGGCAGGAGCTCCCTGAAGACCAAAATGAAGCACGATGCATTGTCCGGCGCTCTAAAGCTTACAAAGTCCATGAAGGAGAACTCTATAAGAAAAGTACTACCGGAGTGCTCCAAAGGTGCATCTCCAAAGAGGAAGGGCGGCAACTCTTGGCTGAAATCCACGTCGGACTGGGCGGGCACCACGCTGCGGCCTGAGCACTAGTCAGCAAGGCCTTCCATACAGGTTTCTATTGGCCGACGGCACGAGCAGACGCACAAGACCTTGTCCAACACTGCGTCGGTTGCCAGCTCTTCGCCAATCAGAGCCACATGCCCCCTACCGCTCTCCAAACAATCCCCATAACTTGGCCCTTTGTGGTCTGGGGGTTGGATATGGTTGGACCCGTTAAAGGGGGAAGCCATAAGAAAAAATACTTATTGGTCATGGTTGACAAGTTCACCAAATGGATAGAAGCCAAACCAGTGAAAACGGCCGAATCTGGACCAGTTATAGACTTTATATCCGGGGTCGTACACCGATACGGTGTCCCCCATAGCATCATCACCGATAATGGCTCGAATTTCACGGCCGATGAGGTGAAATCTTGGTGCGGCAAAATGGGCATTAAGCTCGACTATGCTTCCGTCTACCATCCTCAAACAAATGGCCAGGTCGAACGGGCAAACGGTCTTATCATGAGCGGCATCAAACCCAGATTAGTGCGATCCTTGACAGAGTCGGATACTCAGTGGGTCGAGGAGCTCGACTCTGTACTCTAGGGGCTGCAGACCATGCCGAATCGCATCACCGGATACACCCCCTTTTTATGGTGTACGGCACGAAAGCAGTACTACCATGCGACATAATACATGATTCGACACGCGTACGCATGTACGAAGAGAAGGAAGCCGAGTTAGATCGGCAGGATAATTTTGATGCCCTGGAGGAGGAGCGCGGTGTTGCTAAGGCCCGTTTCGCATTCTATCAGCAACAGGCTCGACGATACCAAAGCAGAGAAGTGCGGGACAAAACTTATAGTATTGGCGAACTCGTTCTACGCTTACTAGAGAAGAAGAAGGACAAGCTCAAACCCAATTGGGAAGGCCCCTTCATCATCGACAAAGTGCTCACCAGAGGAGCGTACCGCTTACATAATGCATCCATAACAGACTCGAGCCGAACCCATGGAACGCGGCCAGACTCCGGAGATTCTACGCCTAGCGCCGAACTCAATGTTCGTCTCCTTAACCCTCCTTTTTCAATTATGCTCCCTCCCTTTTTCCTTTCTCGATCTCTTTCTTTTTCATACAAGTATTTCATACATTACGGATTCCCGGATTACTTCGGTCGCACTATGTGTGTAAACTTTACCTGGGGGCTTCCTATACGGAAGCTTAATATAAATTACTTTAAGGGCTTCTTGCCCATCACACATGTGTTTCTTTTTCCATGTGTGCCTTTTCTTCACCATTATATGCATCGATATGACTTAAGACGTGGCCAAGCTGGGTTGCCTGGCTCCTGTGTTTATGCCCTATGTTCCCGTTTATTTGGTTAGGGCATAAGGGGAGCTCCTCTGTGATTTTACTGTCGGTTGAGCCGGATGTGTACCTCAGACTGGGTGAAGCCGAAAGCTAGTTTCCTTAAGAGAATATTCGGTCGGTGAACAAAAGATGTCTTCATTTATTATAACATTAATCCCCAGAAGTTTCGTATCCTGCACTTTGGTTCACAATCCGGACATGTGCCTTGACACATGCTTACCCAGGGAAAGGAACCCTTAACAGAACTATTCTCCCTGGAAGATGTTTCTTGCTAACCATGCAATATAACATAACTAGTTGGGTACTTGTCTGTTCAAGCACTTATGACCCCTACGCCTGGTCTCCACGCATACTCCGGTTTTATATAACCGAGCGGGTATTCGGACACACCCCGGACTTTAGGATCCGGGGGCTGAAGCGAAAAGGTCTGCCACGATAAATGATTTTAAATCCGGCTAGGGGCTACTTATGTCCATCGAATTACACGGTCATTTGGACTGATTATATTCATCCTCTATACCATCCAACAGGCTATCTAACTTACAATCCTGTTGAGAATACTTTGCGGCTAACGCCACCTGGTCATATACCAGACTCACGGGAATTTCTTGCCCATCTGGCCTGGCCGGTCCAACTTCGGCCATATGGTTCGGGTCCAGCTTGGTGTAGCGCGTCTTCACCAGTGCCCATGCTTCTCTTGCACCTTGCCGGCAGGCGGATATCTTCCACAAACGGAAGCGCTGACGTGCTCCCTGAAGCATGTCCACAAGCCCCCCCCATGCCCTTTGGCAGGGAGCTTGATGGCCACAAAGATCGTGCAATGCCCTGCATAACCTGCCGAGCTCGCTCGTGCAGTTGTGAGAGGTCCTGCAGTAAATCACCTGCAGAAGCGGGCATCTTCTCCTCAGGGCAACCCGTCAGCATTCCTGCAAACATAACTTTTTCAATATGCTTCCTCGCCGAACTATACTACAGTTCGTTTAGGCACTTACGATAAATGCCGCGACGAAGCCTTTTGTTCTCCTTTACGGAGTCCGCCAGCTGTGTGCGGACGTCTTTCAATTCAACATCCAGCCGAACATTGGCATCTTGGAGCATATTCTTATCATGCTTCACTTGCGTCAGGATGTGCTCACCAGCCTTTAGTTGCCTCTAGAGATGTGACTTGTCCTCCCCGCCGCCCTCCGGATTTACTCCGGGGTTGTCTACAGAACTCTCTGTTAAATTTTTCATACTAGCCGGTTGCCAACGGGTGCATTTTCATATAATTCATATAAATATTACCACACGAGGCCTTCTGGGATTCCTCTAGCTTGGCAACTGTGGCCCTCAGTTGAGTCTTGCACTCCTCTAGCTCCCGAGACAATTGCTCATTCTTATCAACAAGAACCTGCGCATGAATTGATACTTAAAACTGTTGTTTCAACCGTTTCAAGTCTCAGGGGCTACTACTATATATATGCTCATCAAGCTTTCTTACCCGTATATCTTTGGTATACTGGACTGTCGCCCGAGCAAGTCCGCTTTGAGCAGCTCGGATGTATGCGTCTCCGGAATTGAAGCCATTAAACGCCTCTTCGGAAAAGATGTTGTTGCAAAGCACGGCCCATCAATGCCGATGATCCATGGAGCTCTCTACCTCTGAATTGGTGGCGGAGAGCATATCTGTGTCTTCTGTCGGAGGACTATGCGGTGTCGGCCCTACGTCCGCCTCCTCTCTCGAAGTTGGTCTTGGAGCCCGACTAGCGGAGGCGTGGTTGGCAGGACCTCCGGATATAGTACGGATACTCCTCTTCCTACCAAGATGTACGAAGGGCGCTATTATACTTCAAACGACAACAAAATTGCATGATAGGTTGTTTTCTTACCTCTGTAGAGGCGTGTCAGCTCTAATCGCCTTCCTCTTGAGCCTACCCAATCCGGACGGTTGTGGCTGACGGGTCCCTAGGGGCTCGGCCCTACGCTCCGAATGTCGCTTCTGCAAAAGCACGACATATCAGGGATAAGGTGTGACATTAGGAAAGAATTCTCTTCGGAGGAGTTTTCGGCCTGGCTTACACGCGACGAAGGTAACAGTCTGGGATAATCGACAGTAATAGCCACTGGGGCGCCGTCATGGCTCATCCGATAAAATAACCCATCGACAAGCTCCACGGCCGCATCTGGGTCTTCTTTGAGTCCTGGATCCAAGGCCCTTTTAGGGTCCTCTGGCTATGGAGAAGGGCTGGTGATTCCTTCCACGTCCCTCCTCAGTTCCTACTTGGAAATATCGACTCAGGTAACTTTAACAAAGAACGCCACAATGAGTGAAGCGGTAAAATAAATGACGGCTTACCTAGTTTGGGGGATTGTACATGGAGAATCCGTCTCGTGGTTTGATATGGAGGAATTCCTCCTCTTCTCCTTTGTACAGGTCGGACAGTATCCTTGCCAGAGCGGTGGGGGAGTCCGGACCCTTATGGCCCTAGCGGGTGGCATCGTCTGTCCCGTTGTAGTGCCACATGGGATTACTCCGATATTGAAGCGGTTGCACTCCCCGCATTATACATATTGCCATCACCTCGACTATCGACAATCCGGATTTGGCCAGTAACTTTATCCTGTTCATCAGGAAATGTACTTCCCTGGAATCCTCTTCTTGGGGGCCTCGGGGGCGCCAGCTTAGACGCGCCCTGGGCGGAGAGTTACTGAACTTGGGGAGTCCTGTCCGGATTGGATCCGGAAGAGGAGTGTCGTCAATATAAAACCACTCTGAAGCCCAGTTGTCTGGAGCCTTCTTGGGAGTACCCGACAGGTCTCCGGTCTCAGCAATACTCCATACTTCGGCCCCGCCCACTTGACATAGGGATTCTCCCTGGTTGCGGGGGACAAGGCAGAACAACTTCTTCCACAATCCGAAATGAGCCTCACAGCCTAGAAATAGCTCACAAAGGGCAACGTACCCTGCTATATGCAGTATGGAGACTGGGGTAAAATTGTCCAGCTGGAGGCCGTAGAACTCCATAAGCCCACGAAGGAATGGATGAATAGGAAACATGATGCCCCTTAACAGATGCGGAATTAAGCATATTCGCTCCTCTGGAGACGGATTGGGGGATCTCTCCGCGTGTTCTCCTTCGTTATAGGTGGCAACTCCGGCTCGAACAGGGACCATGAATGCCGGCGGGAGGAGCCCTTGAGTTTGTAACTTTATCAAACGACTATGAGAAACTGAACACTCTCCCCAGTCTCTCAGCTTGGGGCAAGGGGAGCAAGCAGAAGAGCTACGACGACCGGCCATGCTGCAATGGTTTTTTCTGGGCACTCTGTTGGATGCTTGCTCGAGGAGGGAGAGTGAGGTTTAGATCTGGGAATCCCCGTCTCTTCAAATAGACGGCTAGCTCGAAGGGCCGAGGGTGGCAAATGCAAAAATGCCTCGAGTCCTCACATTCGCTCGACACGTGGAAATGATCATTATTGATACACTGAAGCCGAGGAGTACAACGTTGATGAAGATGTCGAACACTATTCGTCATGATGGGAACCTTGGAGTATTCGGAGGAGGAACCTGCCTTCGAATGCCGAAAACAAGACTGCGCGCCGGACTCATCGTCATTGAAGCTTACTTCAGGGGCTACTGAGGGAGTCCTAGATAAGGGGGTATCCGGACAGCCGAACTATATACATCGTCTGGACTATAGAAGTGTCAAGATACAAGACTCAAGAATTCGGCTCGTGTACTGATGGGACTCTCCTTTGCGTGGAAGACAAGCTTGGCGATCCAGATATTATGTTTCCTTCCTTGTAAACCGACTCCATGTAAACCCTAGCTCTCCGGTGTCTATATAAACCGGAGAGCATGTTCCTTAGAAGGCCGATCACAATTACAATCATACCATCATAGGCTAGCTCTTAGGGTTTAGCCTCTACGATCTCGTGGTAGATCTACTCTTGTATTCCACATATATTGAATATTAATCAAGCAGGAAGTAGGGTTTTACCTCCATCGAGAGGGCCCGAACCTGGGTAAACATTGTGTCCCTTACTTCCTGTTACCATCAGCCTAAGACGCACAGATCGGGACCCCTACACGAGATCCGCCGGTTTTGACACCGACACTTATCTTTGAATTACATTGGAGCGAATTTTATCTTTTCTTTTTTGCATTCATCAACACTGCGTCAGAGTCTGAAATACCCATGCATAAAAAACAATAGTGTGTGTATGGGTGAAGTGTGTGCACAATTAGTACAGTGTAAAGGTAGCAGATAGCAGGTCAGTGAGAAATAAATGACGGGAGACATATGATAGCTCTACAACATGAATGGCATACTAAATTACTACATGATTCTATGAAAATAACAGTCAACTGAAAGCAAATAGGTCAGTCCATTTTTTCTGCACCGTCTGATGTACAAAGAACGGGCAGATCGCCTTCATCTACCTCCAGCCAGTCAGTGTTGACGATCTTCCTCGAAACGCCAGCGACCATCGACCCAGTATTCCTCCCTTGCCTGTGCCCTCCCCTCGACCTCACCGCACCGCCGTGCTTGGTACCGCCCCCCAGCCATCCATTCAAGCCCCGCCGACCTCCAGATCGGGTGCAAGCAGCTCCTGCGCCCCACACCCCTATGATAGACATCGATGCGGCGCTTCCCCAGGGAACAAGCGGACTAGGTGCTCCGCGTGCCTAAGCGAGTGCTGCTTCTTTTAATTGCGGTTCGACTGACCTTGAATTGAAATCCAGGCGGGCTACTGACCTCTAGCAAAGGTGAAATAGTAAAAGGGAGGAAACCTTGTGCATTTAGTATCACGAAGAAGATGCAGTAAGATGCGCTCAACTAGTTTCTTTCATGGGATGAATACGGTGTGAGCAGAGACGTGAGATTTGCACGAATAAGGGAAGAGGAGTACCTCTTTCTGCTGGCAGTGATGTGTCCTCCTTGTGTTTTTCCGACGATCTTCTTGTTGTTCGCGGGAAACCAGAAGTTGTGGAGGACGGTGCAGCCTTGGATGAACCCATGTCCAAGTTGTTGAGTGTGGTGCGGTGGCCGTCTGTCGGCGGCAGGGAAGCAGATCTGAGGTGGCGAACGACGATGTAGCGGGAACAGCTCCGGTGCGGTCGACGGTTGCAACAGTGGAGCCGCAGCAGTGAGGCGCAGGACGGCGTGGTCGGAGTTGTTCTGGTAAGGCGCACGTCAGCGTCGGCGTCGTGGAGGCAGCTCTGCCTCGGCTTCAACTGCTAATTCCTTGAGGGCGTTGCGGTTGCGGTGGCGTTGGACGACGACGTCGGGGTACCGGCTCCGGCGTGATGGAGGAGTGCGGCGGTGGATTGGCCGCTAAGGGGTGGAGAACGGAGGAAGCTGGGGTTTCACGGCTGGTGGAGAGGGCGTTTTCGTGCCCACGGAGTAAGAATGGGGAAACGGAGGGAGGCAGGGAACTAAGGGGGAACAAAGTTTCGGTTTGAGACGCGCTTGTTTGAAATTTGGGGAAAGTTACAAACTTTGGCCCCACCTAAAATTTCGGACATATTGCGGGTTGGGGGTAGGACAGTCATGTCAGGTGTCCCAAATGTGGGCGGGATAGATTTCGGCCGAGCGCATGGGTGTTTAGGCGCCCACGGTGTAAGAATGCTTCTCGGAGGCGGTTGAGACTGGCGTCTTGGTGAAGTTACAAACCAACCGCGGTTTATACCTTTGGACATCGGGCCGATAGGCTACACGGGCCAGAGTCAGGATAGTAATTTCCTACCACCAAACATTAGTCTCACGCGGTTTCAGGTGACCATAGGCCTATTTGGCGCTTCGTTCAATATTTGGGAGCAGAAGCATTAACGTTTTCGGTTCTCTTGAATTGATCTTTCAGCATTTGTAAAACTTCACAAATCTTTACTCTTGAAAATCCTAAAGCTACGATTATTTTGGAATGGAGGGGGGACATTTGAATATACATTGTACACAAGTATATATTAAAAAGTATGCAACTTACCTCAGCTCATGCATGGTTCCAGATATAATCTCCTTGGTTGCAAAAAATAAAAAGTTAGATATGCGTATGAATATATATAGCATGTTCAAACTCACAACAAAGATTGATGCCCCCTTTTACATCTGATTTACAAATGCCATTATCTCGGGTTCAAATAGATGAATGCACTTCCTATCAATTCGAATCTTCGAAACACCCTTTATGTTGAATTTGACATGTATTCTATTTCGTAGCTAGCAATTTGGAATGTATCCATCCAAGTGACAAATGTATAAAGTGCTTCACACTAACAACATGGAGTGCACTAATTAATGTTTATATATGAATTGCAAAAGCATCCATTGCCTGTATTTCAAACCGCTCTCACTCTATGGATCGATAATATGAAATAAACACATGCACATGCTAGAATTCAATAGAGTATTGGTGTCTGATAGACCAATTTTCGTCCATACGCAATTTGCAAAATTCATGATCTCATCCAAAAATAATAATGCCATTTATATTTTAATTTAATGTGTAGAACCACCTTTTACACATATATGCATTGTGTGTGTATACTATTGATTAACTAGCGGCCAAGCTTGTATAACATACTAAGGGCCTAGGGTTACAAATCATATATAGTCGGCTTATCACCAGTGGGGATAGAGTCCTCCACGACTATGGTAGCTTCGTGTTGTACGCCGAGTCCTCCACATGGGTCTTCGTATAACACGTCTCGGTCCAACCTATATGTGGCGCAGGATGGAACCGACCCATGAGTCTTCATGTTGACCCACCACAACTAGAAATGATGTGCCCACCACACCACACACGCAATCAGCCACTAAGAAAATAAGCATATACAATAGTACAATGGTATCTAGCTCACGATACGTCTCCATATTTTGTTGATGACACTGATGGACTTTGCATTTGATGCGTGCTCCGTATTTTGTTGACGACACTTACGGTCATTGTATTTGAAGCGAAAGCACGATATGGTCATTGGACTTCAGAATAAGCTCATCACGGTCACCACATACATTTTGTCGTGCTAACCAACATGTGGTTGGATGGTTAGGAGGATAGTGGTTTCTCGAGCCCACCAAGGTTAAAGTCCCGGTGCTCGCATTTATCTTGTGTTAATTTCAGTATTTTCCGGTGATGCACGTTCAGTGGGAGGAGACGTTCTACTCGACTACAAGGCACCTATGGTGAATTCCTATAATCTCAAGATCATATATGCTGGCTCACTCTCTCGAAGGTGCTCATAGGGGTAGGGTTCGCGTGTGTGCGCTTATAGCGGTGAGTGCTTGCGCATATATATGAGCCCTTGCGTCTGTACCGTGTTAAACAAATACATGCCATGATTATACGGTCACTGGCTCACCCGTACAACTCCGTATTTTGTTGATGACACAATCAATTGACCAGTCAAACGTTCCACGCGGCACAACTAGTGTTACACCATCGGGGCGCGTAACCATGGGGGCCACCTGTCAGCCCGTATATGAAAGAAAGAAATGGTAGTTTGAGTCTGTACTGTGTTAATAAAATAGGAGTACATTTTAGGGTGATCATACGGTCACTGGCTCACCATACAGCTCCGTAATTTGTTGATAACACGATCAATTGACCAGTCAAACGGTCCACATTCAGCAGCGCACATTACCATAGGGCCCACCTGTCAGCGCGTATGTGAAGGACAAAAATGGTAATAAATTAGTGGTCGGTGGGTATTCGAAGTCGTGAGACCTCTGGTTGGCAGTCACCGGCGGT
>NC_041385.1:45280578-45295807 GCF_002162155.2 Triticum dicoccoides
GGCAGACCGGCGGTGGGGAGTGGTTTCAGGGAGGGCGGGTAGGCGTGGTGGCGCGGGCCGGCTGCAAGCGGCGGGGGCTGGTGGCTCAGGGGGGTGGAGTTTGATGATAAACTGGAGGCCCATGATTTCGTATCCAACGGCTGGAAAATCTAACGACCAGAGATGAAAAAGTCAGTCGACTGACGTGTAGCCTCACCCCGCACGTACACATGCACGCACGCAAGACACGCACGCATGCAGGCGTACAACACTAACACGTACACATAACGTACACATGCACGCACGCAAGACACGCACGCATGCAGGCGTGCATCACTGACACGTACACACGCACGCATGCTGGCGTGCAACACTGACACGTACACACGCACGCATGCTGGCGTGCAACACTGACACATACACATGCACTCACGAACACACGCACGTACGCACCCATGCATGCAACACTGAAACGTACCTGTGCACGCACGCAACACTCGCACGCCTGCATGCACACAGCACACGACGGAAGACACACGCTCAACCTATACGTGCATGCACCCTTTGTTAAGGACATGGATTGTTACGGGTATTAATCAATCTTATTTGTGATAAGCAGAACATTGATGTTTGCAGCGGTCTTTATGAATCACAACGTATCAAACGGGCTATCAACATAGTAGGCTTATCTACATGAAAAAGATGACGTCACACTCAATGAACAATCATCGGTTTATAAAATGCCCACTTCTGACCGCCCTGGCCCACCAAAGGTTCCTCTACTATGCGGTGCCTGCATTGGGTCACTGACATGCAGGCCATGCACCCAAAGAGCCCACACGTCAGTGGAAGAACGGCGCGGTGTCCTAGGTTAGAGTCGAGGGCGCCACTCGCTACACGCCTGGCTGAACACGCCTCCGTGCCGAATTCAAACGCCTCCATGAAACCCGCCCGTGTGGAAGCCGAGAAACCCACTCTGGGCACACGTTCGTTCATGACTGGGTCGGAGTTAAATGCAACGCCGGCCGAGCTCCTCTCGTCCGCCGTCTATTTAATCTCCTACTAAAACGAGGCCAAACGCCGGCCAAGAATCGCACACCTCCGCCGCTCCCCTATCTCCTCCACCATTTTGTCCACTCTTACAATGGCTTACAAAGAGTAGTTATTCCGCATCCAAGCCGGCTGGGTAGCCAGCCGGATACGAGCTATGTAGCTCGCTGATCCACCTCCCTCGCCTCGCCTGACGGAGCCAGTTGCCGCCCCAAGACGGCGCGCGCTTCAGCAGCTCGTCGCTCCAGGCCAGCTGGACGAGGAGCAGCGCACGGGCATCGTTGCTGCCGTCCATGCCACTGCCTCGTACCGCGTCTCTCATTTCAATGGCCGAGACTCCCATGCCGGTGGCCGCGCCATGCAAGCAGCGACAGAAGCCGGGTGTGCAGAGAGCGACCAGTCAGTGGCCAGCGCCTCCGCGTCCGCCGCCATCATCGAGGAGAAGTAGAACACGGGAGGCCGCCGCCGCTTGGGTCCCATGAAGGCCACCGTGGAGGCGACGCCGACGTACACAACAGGTGTCTTGCCGGATACTTTTGTTGCGAGGACCTTCATCGACCCGCATGGGCTCCACGGAAGAGGGGAATGTTATGATGAACTCAAGCCGGTGCCGGCCATGGCGAAGTAGTGGCCGGTGATGAACTCGAACCGGTGCCGGCCACCATCATCTTCGGCACCAGCCAATGATATCAGTTGTGCAGTGGGGAAGCGAGTCGTCCTTTGCGCTGAAGCATATACCTCCAGGGCTCCCGGCAGTCTGGTGATCATGCTGCTGGACATGAGGAACACAAATCGATCGGCGGGCGACCATTTAGGCTAGATATTATATGCATGTGTTGTCCAGAACTAGCACCGCATAGTTCATTTGAATGTAATGAAATCCGTCATGTTTATATGAAAATCCGGTATTTTATATGATTTCCATCGTTGTTTATATGAAATATCAGTTTGTCAACGTGTTTGCATGAATTTCGTCCGGTTGGATGGTGTAATTTGCGGGTCGCGGGTCGGTCCGCGTGCGGCTCGGGCGGCGTTGTGGGACAAAAAAACACAGCTCGCATGAGCTCGTCTCCAACATGCGCGCTGGAGGATGCATGACAGCATGAGCACCCGAGCCATTCCTCGTTCATCGGTGGCAAAGGCACCGGTGGACAAAACAGTCGCCAATATTTTGGCTACCCCAGGCAAGATCCAAACAGCCCCTTCACCATGGAATTTTGCCATGTGTTGTTTTCATGGACTAGCAAGATGCCCGTGCATTGCACGGAACATGAAGATGCATTTTTTACAAACTCCCGCATGCATGCAAGGATAATTAATGTCCTCCGTTGCTAGTACCACGATGCAAACACCATTAATATTGCATCGATTAGTGTTAGTGGCCTTGTATATCTGCAAATTGTAATTTTGATAGTGGCCACTTGTATATAAAAATGGAGGGAGAAAGATGAGAGATAAGGTGAGGAGGAGTGGGGCGTGGTGGTGACTGGTGGTCGGACTGGGCAGAGGCATGGGGATGGACGGCGCATTATGTCTAGGTTTGTATCTCTCTCACACACACTATGTAGGTGGGGGACGTGCACGAAGAGAAGAGGTGCACGCACGGCGCACGTACTCCCGTCTCTTTCCCAACCACACCCGTGCGGGTACACGGTGGAGCTCATTTATGTACGAAAAAGGCAGCCCATGTGGTAATTTGGCACGTGTACTGGTTGTCCACTTGGTGGAGGGAGGACCGTCTACCACGGGTGAACAAACAAATTGCGACTTGACGTGTTATGTTAAAAAAGAGGCAAACCATGTGGGGCCTACCTTAGAGGCAAGGCTCTATACACTGGAGTACTTTTGATGTGTCCCGTCAACCCGCAGAACGAGGAGAAGCTTGCTTAGTACGTTGTCTCCCCCGACCACGGGCGCGGTGGCTCGCAGGATGAGGTGAAGCTTGCTTACGACTAGTAGTAGTAGTACTCCTACTACTATACGCCTTACGCCCGCTCCCTCGCCCACGCGCACTATGGCTCGTAGCACGAGGAGAAAATTTTACTACTACTCCCACTAAATTTCCATGAACTTGTACATGCATTGGTTAGTTTCCT
Source organism: Triticum dicoccoides (assembly GCF_002162155.2). NCBI lineage: Eukaryota > Viridiplantae > Streptophyta > Magnoliopsida > Poales > Poaceae > Triticum > Triticum dicoccoides. Next base: position 45,283,704 of record NC_041385.1, read on the forward strand.
CTTGACACTGCTTGCGTCGGGTGATCAAACGCACCTCGAAATCCAACATGTAATTGTACTACTACTAGTATAGTAGAATTGAGACTTATCAAACAGAAAAACGGATGTTTTTTAGATGAGCCCTATAAACCCTAGTGGGTATGTACTCCGTAAAAACAGATTTTCCCAAAACTAAGTCGCTCCCTTTCATGAATATTGTAGTATACTCCTCCGTCGACGCTCCCTTTCATGAATTTTGTACTTCCTGTCGCTGACATGTGGGACATATAGCAACTGGGTCAACGTGTCAAGCACCAAATAATAGTGCAGAACAGCAGGGGGGCGCACCCCACTCGTACCGGCCCAGTAGTAGTAATGAACAATGAGACATCAAATCACAATGTCGCACCTTCCCAGACGGACGAAGCAACCATTATTTCACACTTTGGTTCGCCATCAAATCAAACCACGTAGTATTGCTTCTGCATCAAGAGGGACACATGCATCGCCTTGGTACATCATGACACGTGGGACCGCATGACAGGCCATGCTCCCCCGCCGATCGCTTGGTAAAATCACCTCATTTTTACTATACTTCCTCCGTATCGGTTTACTACATGGCATGCACATCGTTCTAGGTTGAGAATTTAACTGGCTATATATGTGATGAACAATACTCCAGCCTTTTAAAAAAAGTATACTTTTGTACAGTAGTACTATTGATGGATTTCACCGTGGAGCAAAAATTGAAATGAAAAAAAGGTGGTACATATAGAGAGCTCTCGTCGCCAAATTATGCATATAGAGAGCTCAGTTGAGTCTTGCACTCCTCTAGCTCCCGAGACAATTTCTCATTCTTATCAACAAGAACCTGTGCATGAATTGATACTTAAAACCGTTGTTTCAACCGTTTAAAGTCTCAAGGGCTACTACTATATATATGCTCATCAAGCTTTCTTACCCGTATATCTTTGGTATACTGGACTGTCGCCCGAGCAAGTCCGCTTTGAGCAGCTCGGATGTATGCGTCTCCGGAATTGAAGGCATTAAACGCCTCTTCGGAAAAGATGTTGTTGCGAAGCACGGCCCATCGACGCCAATGATCCATGGAGCTCTCTACCTCCGAATTGATGGCGGAGAGCATATCTGTGTCTTCTGTCGGAGGACTATGCGGCGTCGGCCCTACGTCCGCCTCCTCTCTCGAAGTTGGTCTTGGAGCCTGACTAGCGGAGGCGTGGTTGGCAGGACCTTCGGATATAGTACGGATACTCCTCTTCCTGCCAAGATGTACGAAGGGTGCTATTATACTTCAAACGACAACAAAATTGCATGATAGGTTGTTTTCTTACCTCTGTAGGGGCGTGTCAGCTCTAATCGCCTTCCTCTTGAGCCTACCCAATCCGGACGGTTGTGGCTAACGGGTCCCTAGGAGCTCGGCCCTGCGCTCCGAACGTCGCTTCTGCAAAAGCACGACATATCAGGGATAAGGTGTGACATTAGGAAAGAATTCTCTTCGGAGGATCGCGTTTTCGGCCTGGCTTACACGCGACGAAGGTAACAGTCTGGGATAATCGACAGTAATAGCCACTGGGGCGCCGTCATGGCTCATCCGATAAAATATCCCGTCGACAAACTCCACGGCCGCATCTGGGTCTTCTTCGAGTCCTGGATCCAAGGCCCTTTCAGGGTCCTCTGGCTGCGGAGAAGGGCTGGTGATTCCTTCCACGTCCCTCCTCAGTTCCTGCTTCGAAATATCGACTCAGGTAACTTTAACAAAGAACGCCACAATGAGTGAAGCGGTAAAATAAATGACGGCTTACCCAGTTTGGGGGATATGGAGGAATTCCTCCTCTTCTCCTTTGTACAGGTCGGACAGTATCCTTGCTAGAGCGGTGGGGGAGTCCGGACCCTTATGGCCGTAGCGGGTGGCATCGTCTGTCCCGTTGTAGTGCCACATGGGATTACTCCGATATTGAAGCGGTTGCACTCCCCGCATTATACATATTGCCATCACCTCGACTATCGACAATCCGGATTTGGCCAGTAACTTTATCCTATTCATCAGGAAATGTACTTCCCTGGAATCCTCTTCTTGGGGGCCTCGGGGGTGCCAGCTTAGACGCGCCCTGGGCGGAGAGTTACTGAACTTGGGGAGTCCTGTCCGGATTGGATCCGGAAGAGGAGTGTCGTCAATATAAAACCACTCTGAAGCCCAGTTGTCTGGAGCCTTCTTGGGAGTACCGGACAGGTATCCAGTCTCAGCAATACGCCATACTTCGGCCCCGCCCACTTGACATAGGGATTCTCCCTGGTTGCGGGGGACAAGGCAGAACAGCTTCTTCCACAATCCGAAATGACCCTCACAGCCTAGAAATAGCTCACAAAGGGCAACGTACCTTGCTATATGCAGTATGGAGACTGGGGTAAAATTGTGCAGCTGGAGGCCGTAGAACTCCATAAGCCCACGAAGGAATGGATGAATAGGAAACATGATGCCCCTTAACAGATGCGGAATTAAGCATATTCGCTCCCCTGGAGATGGATTGGGGGATCTCTCCGCTTGTTCTCCTTCATTATAGGTGGCAACTCCGGCTCGAACAGAGACCATGAATGCCGGCGGGAGGAGCCCTTGAGTTTGTGACTTTATCAAACGGCTATGAGAAACTGAACACTCTCCCTAGTCTCTCGGCTTGGGGCAAGGGGATCAAGCAGAAGAGCTGCGACGACCGGCCATGCTGGAATGGTTTTTTCTGGGCACTCTATTGGATGCTTGCTCGAGGAGGGAGAGTGAGGTTTAGATCTGGGTATCCCCGTCTCTTCAAATAGATGGCTAGCCCGAAGGGCCGAGGGTGGAAAATGCAAAAATGCCTCGACTCCTCACATTCGCTCGACACATGGAAATGATCATTATTGATACACTGAAGCCGAGGAGTACAACGTTGATGAAGATGTCGAACACTGTTCGTCATGATGGGAACCTTGGAGTATTCGGAGGAGGAACCCGCCTTGCAATGCCGAAAACAAGACTGCACGCCGGACTCATCGTCATTGAAGCTTGGTTCAGGGGCTACTGAGGGAGTCCTAGATAAGGGGGTATCCGGACAGCCGGACTATATACATCATCTGGACTATAGAAGTGTCAAGATACAAGACTCAAGACTTCGGCTCGTGTCCTGATGGTACTCTCCTTTGCGTGGAAGACAAGCTTGGCAATCCGGATATTATATTTCCTTCCTTGTAAACCGACTCCATGTAAACCCTAGCTCTCCGGTGTCTATATAAACCGGAGAGCATGGTCCTTAGAAGGCCGATCACAATTACAATCATACCATCATAGGCTAGCTCTTAGGGTTTAGCCTCTACGATCTCGTGGTAGATCTACTCTTGTATTCCACATATCTTGAATATTAATCAAGCAGGAAGTAGGGTTTTACCTCCATCGAGAGGGCCCGAACCTGGGTAAACATTGTGTCCCTTGCTTCCTGTTACCATCAGCCTAAGACGCACAGATCGGGACCCCTACCCGAGATCCGGCGGTTTTGACACCGACAATTTTCTTTGAATTACACTGGAGCGACTTCTGTCTTTTATTGTTTGCATTCATCAACACTGCGTCAGAGTCTGAAGTACCCATGCATAAAAAACAATAGTGTGAGTATGGGTGAAGTGTGTGCACAATTAGTACAATGTAAAGGTAGCAGATAGCAGGTCGGTGAGAAATAAATGACGGGAGACATATGATAGCTCTACAACATGAATGGCACACTAAATTACTACAGGATTCTATAAAAATAACAGTCAACTGAAAGCAAATAGGTCAGTCCATTTTTTCTGCACCATCCGATGTACAAAGAACGGGTAGATCGCCTTCATCAACCTCCAGCCAGTCAGTGTTGACGATCTTCCTCGAAACGCCAGCGACCATCGGCCCAGTATTCCTCCCCTGCCTGCGCCCTCCCCTCGACCTCACCTCACCGCCGTGCTTGGTATCGCCCCCCAGCCATCCATTCAAGCCACGCCGACCTCCAGATCGGGTGCAAGCAGCTCCTGCGCCCCACACCCCTATGATAGACACCGCTGCGCCGCTTCCCCGGGGAGCAAGCGGACTAGGTGCTCCGCGTGCCTAAGCGGGTGCTGCTTCTTTTAATTGCGGTTTGACTGAACCTTAATTGAAATCCAGGAGGGCTACTGACCTCTAGCAAAGGTGAAATAGTAAAAGGGAGGAAACCTTGTGCATTTTGTATCACGAAGAAGATGCAGTAAGAAGGGCTCAACTAGTTTCTTTCATGGGATGAATACGGTGTGAGCGGAGACGTAAGATTTGCACGAATAAGGGAAGAGGAGTACCTCTTTCTGCTGGTAGCGTTGTGTCCTCCTTGTGTTTTTCCGGTGATCTTCTTGTTGTTCGCCGGAAACCAGAAGTTGTGGAGGACGGTGCAGCCTTGGACGAACCCATGTCCAAGTTGTTGAGTGTGGTGCGGTGGCCGTCTGTCGGCAGCGGGGAAGCAGATCCGAGGTGGCGAACAACGGCGTAGCGGGAACAGCTCCGGTGCGGTGGACGGTTGCGACAGTGGAGCCGCAGCAGTGAGGTGCAGAACGGCGTGGTCGGAGTGGTTCTGGTAAGGCGCACATCAGCGTCGGCATCGTGGAGGCAGCTCTGCCTCGGCTTCAACAGCTAAGTCCTCGAGGGTGTTGCGGTTGCGGTTGCGTTGGACGACGACGTCGGGGTACCGGCTCCGGCGTGATGGAGGAGGGCGGCGGTGGATTGGCCGCTATGGGGTGGAGAACGGAGGAGGCTGGTGTTTCACGGCTGGTGGAGAGGGCGTTTTTGCGCCCACGGAGTATGAATGGGGAAACGGAGGGACGCAGGGAACTAAGGGGGAACAATGTTTCCGTTTGAGACGCGCTTGTTTGAAATTTGGGGAAAGTTACAAACTTTGGCCCCACCTATAATTTCGGACATATTGCGGGCTGGGGGTAGGACAATCATGTCAGGTGTCCCAAATGTGGGCGGGATAGTTTCGGCCGAGCGCATGGGTGTTTAGGCGCCCACGGTGTAAGAATGCTTCTCGGAGGCGGTTGAGACTGGCGTCTTGGTGAAGTTACAAACCTACCCCGGTTTAGACCTTTGGACATCGGGCCGATAGGCTACATGGGCCAGCGTCAGGACAGTAATTTCCTACCACCAAACATTAGTCTCGCGCGGTTTCAGGTGACCATAGGCCTATTTGGCGCTTCGTTCAATATTTGGGAGCAAAAGCATTAACGTTTGCGGTTCTCTTGAATTGAACTTTCAGCATTTGTCAAACTTCACATACCTTTACTCTTGAAAATCCTAAAGCTACGATTATTTTGGAATGGAGGGGGTACATTTGAATATACATTGTACACAACTATATATTAAAAAATATGCAACTTACCTCAGCTCATGCATGGTTCCAGATATAATCTCCTTGGTTGCAAAAAATAAAAAGTTAGATATGCGTATGAATATATATAGCATGTTCAAACTCACAACAAAGATTGATGCCCCCTTTTACATCTGATTTACAAATGCCATTATCTCGGGTTCAAATAGATGAATGCACTTCCTATGAATTCGAATCTTTGAAACACCCTTTATGTTGAATTTGACATGTATTCTATTTCGTAGCTAGCAATTTGGAATGTATCCATCCAAGTGACAAATGTATAAAGTGCTTCACACTAACAACATGGAGTGCACTAATTAATGTTTATATATGAATTGCAAAAGCATCCATTGCCTGTATTTCAAACCGCTCTCACTCTATGGATCGATAATATGAAATAAACACATGCACATGCTAGAATTCAATAGAGTATGGTGTCTGATAGACCAATTTTTGTCCATACGCAATTTGCAAAATTCATGATCTCATCCAAAAATAATAATGCCATTTATTTTTTCATTTAGTGCATAGAACCGCCTTTTACACGTAGATGCATTGTGCGTGTGTGTATACTATCTACGAACTAGCCGCCAACCTTGTATAACATACTAAGGGCCTAGGGTTACAAATCATATATAGTCGGCTTATCACCAGTGGGGATAGAGTCCTCCACGACTATGGTAGCTTCGTGTTGTACGCCGAGTCCTCCACATGGGTCTTCGTATAACACGTCTCGGTCCAACCTATATGTGGCGCAGGATGGAACCGACCCATGAGTCTTCATGTTGACCCACCACAACTAGAAATGATGTGCCCACCACACCACACACGCAATCATCCACTAAGAAAATAAGCATATACAATAGTACAATGGTATCTAGCTCACGATACGTCTCCATATTTTGTTGATGACACTGATGGACTTTGCATTTGATGCGTGCTCCGTATTTTGTTGACGACACTTACGGTCATTGTATTTGAAGCGAAAGCACGATATGGTCATTGGACTTCAGAATAAGCTCATCACGGTCACCACATACATTTTGTCGTGCTAACCAACATGTGGTTGGATGGTTAGGAGGATAGTGGTTTCTCGAGCCCACCAGGGTTAAAGTCCCGGTGCTCGCATTTATCTTGTGTTAATTTCAGTATTTTCCGGCGATGCACGTTCAGTGGGAGGTGACGTTCCACTCGACTACGAGGCACCTATGGTGAATTCCTATAATCTCAAGATCATATATGCTGGCCCACTCTCTCGAAGGTGCTCATAGGGGTAGTGTTCGCGTGTGTGCGCTTATAGCGGTGAGTGCTTGCGCATACCGTGTTAAACAAATACATGTCATGATTATACGGTCACTGGCTCACCCGTACAACTCCGTATTTTGTTGATGACACAATCAATTGACCAATCAAACGTTCCACGCGGCACAACTAGTGTTGCACCATCGGGGCGCGTAACCATGGGGGCCACCTGTCAGCTCGTATATCAAAGAAAGAAATGGTAGTTTGAGTCTGTACTGTGTTAATAAAATAGGAGTACATTTTAGGGTGATCATACGGTCACTGGCTCACCATACAGCTCCGTAATTTGTTGATAACATGATCAATTGACTAGTCAAACGGTCCAATTCAGCAGCGCACATTACCATAGGGCCCACCCGTCAGCGCGTATTTGAAGGACAAAAATGGTAATAAATTAGTGGTCGGTGGGTATTCGAAGTCGTGAGACCTCTGGTTGGCAGTCACCGGCGGTTGGGGGACGTTCATTGGGCGGTGGGGTGGGGATCGCCGGAGAAAAAGCTTGGCGCGGGGGGCTGCTAGAGGGATGGCTGGTGCAGCGGCAGACCGGCGGTGGGGAGTGGTTTCGGGGAGGGCGGGTAGGCATGGCCGCGCGGGCTGGCCGCGGGCGGCGGGGGCTAGTGGCTCAGGGGGGGTGGAGTTTGATGATAAACTAGAGGCCCATGATTTCGTATCCAATGGCTGGAAAATCTAACGACCAGAGATGAAAAAGTCAGTCGACTGACGTGTAGCCTCACCCCGCACGTACACATGCACGCACGCAAGACACGCACGCATGCAGGCGTGCAACACTAACACGTACACATAATGTACACATGCACGCACGCAAGACACGCACGCATGCAGGCGTGCATCACTGACACGTACACACGCCCGCATGCTGGCGTGCAACACTGACACGTACACACGCACGCATGCTAGCGTGCAACACTGACACGTACACATGCACTCACGAACACACGCACGTACGCACCCATTCATGCAACACTAAAACGTACCTTTGCACGCACGCAACACTCACACGCCTGCATGCACACAGCACACGACGCAAGACACACGCTCAACCTATACGTGCATGCACCCTTTGTTAAGGACATGGATTGTTACGGGTATTAATCAATCTTATCTGTGATAAGCAGAACATTGATGTTTGCAGCGGTCTTTATGAATCACAACGTATCAAATGGGCTATCAACATAGTAGGCTTATCTACATGAAAAAGATGAGGTCACACTCAATGAACAATCATCGGTTTATGAAATGCCCGCTTCTGACTGCTCTGGCCCACCAAAGGTTCCTCTACTGTGCGCTGCCTGCGTTAGGTCACTGACATGCAGGCCATGCACCCAAAGAGCCCACACGTCAGTGGAAGAACGGCGCGGTGTCCTAGGTCAAAGTCGAGGGCGCCACTTGCTACACGCCCGACTGAACACGCCTCCGTGCCGAATTCAAACGCCTCCATTAAACCCGCCCGTGTGGAAGCCGAGAAACCCACTCTGGACACACGTTCGTTCATGACCGGGTCGGCGTTAAATGCAACACCGGCCGAGCTCCTCCCATCCGCCGTCTATTTAATCTCCTACTTAAACGAGGCCAAACGCCGGCCAAGAATCGCACACCTCCGCCGCTCCCCTATCTCCTCCACCATTTTGTCCACTCTTACAATGGCTTACGAAGAGTAGTTATTCCGCATCCAAGTTGACTGGGTAGCCGGCCGGATACGAGCTATGCAGCTTGCTGTTCCACCTCCCTCCCCTCACCTGACGGAGCCAGTTGCCGCCCCAAGCCGGCGCGCGCTTCAGCAGCTCGCCCCTCCAGGCCAACTCGACTAGGAGCAACGCACGGGCGTCGTTGCTGCCGTCCACCCCACCGCCTCGTACCGCGTCTCTCATTTTTATGGCCGAGACTCCCATGCCGGTGGCCACGCCATGCAAGCAGCGACAGAGGCTGGGTGTGCAGAGAGCGACCAGTCAGTGGCCAGCGCCTCCGTGTCCGCCGCCATCATCGAGGAGAAGTAGAACACGGGAGGCCGCCGCCGCTTGGGTCCCATGAAGGCCACCGTGGAGGCGACACCGACGTACACAATAGGTGTCTTGCGGGATCCTTTTGTTGCGAGGACCTTCATCGACCCGCATGGGCTCCATGGAAGAGGGGAATGTTAGGATGAACTCAAGCCGATGCCGGCCATGGCGAAGTAGTGGCCGGTGATGAACTCGAACCGGTGCCGTCCACCATCATCTTCGGCAACAGCCAATGATATTAGTTGGGCAGTGGGGAAGCGAGCCGTCCTTTGCGCTGAAGCATATACCACCAGGGCTCCCGGCAGTCCGGTGATCGTGCTGCTGGACATGAGGAACACAAATCGATCGGCGGGCGACCATTTAGGCCAGGTATTATATACATGTGTTGTCCAGAACTAGCACCGCATAGTTCATTTGAATGTAATGAAATCCGTCATGTTTGTATGAAAATCCGGTATTTTATATGATTTCCATCGTTGTTTATATGAAATATCAGTGTGTCTATGTGTTTGCATGAATTTCGTCCGGTTGGATGGCGTAATTTGCGGGTCGCGGGTCGGTCTGCGGGCGGCTTGGGCGGCGTTGTGGGACAAAAAAACACAGCTCGCGTGAGCTCATCTCCAACGTGCGCGCTGGAGGATGCATGACAGCATGAGCACCCGAGCCATTCCTCGTTCATCGTGGCAAAGGCACCGGTGGACAAAACGGTCGCCAATATTTTGGCTACCCCGGGCAAGATCCAAACAGCCCCTCCCAACAGATTCAAATCCCTCGTTCACCGTGGAATTTTGCCATGTGTTGTTTTCATGGACTAGCAAGATGCCGTGCATTGCACGGAACATGAAGATGCATTTTTTTACAAACTCCCGCATGCATGCAAGGGATAATTAATGTCCTCCTTTGCTAGTACCACGAGGCAAACACCATTAATATTGCATCGATTAGTGTTAGTGGCCTTGTATATCTGCAAATTGTAATTTTGATAGTGGCCACTTGTATATAAAAATGGAGGGAGAAAGATGAGAGATAAGGTGAGGAGGAGTGGGGCGTGGTGGTGACTGGTGGTCGGACTGGGCGGAGGCATGGGGATGGACGGTGCATTATGTCTAGGTTTGTATCTCTCTCACACACACTATGTAGGTGGGGGACGTGCACGAAGAGAAGAGTAGCACGCACGGCGCACGTACTCCCGTCTCATTCCCAACCACACCCGTGCGGGTACACTGTGGAGCTCATTTCTGTATGAAAAAGGCAGCCCACGTGGTAATTTGGCACGTGTACTGGTTGTCCACTTGGTGGAGGGAGGACCGTCTACCACAGGTGAACAAACAAATTGCGACTTGACGTGTTATGTTAAAAGAGGCAAACCATGTGGGGCCTACCTTAGAGGCAAGGCTCTATACACTGGAGTACTTTTGATGTGTCCCGTCAACCCGCAGAACGAGGAGAAGCTTGCTTAGTACACTGCCTCCCCCGACCACGGGCGCGGTGGCTCGCAGGATGAGGTGAAGCTTGCTTACGAGTAGTAGTAGTAGTACTCCTACTACTGTACGTCTTAAGCCCGCTCCCTCGCCCACGCACACTGTGGCTCGTAGCGCGAGGAGAAAATTTTACTACTACTCCCACTAAATTTCCATGAACTTGTACATGCATTGGTTAGTTTCCTCTTGACACTGCTTGCGTCAGGTGATCTAACGCACCTCGAAATCCAACATGTAATTGTACTACTACTAGTATAGTAGAATTGAGACTTATCAAACGGAAAAACGGATGTTTTTAGCTGAGCCCTATAAACCCTAGTGGGTACGTACTCCGTAAAAACATATTTTTCCAAAACTAAGTCGCTCCCTTTCATGAATTTTGTACTATACTCCTCCATCGACGCTCCCTTTCATGAATTTTGTACTTCCTGTCGCTGACATGTGGGACATATAGCAACCGGGTCAACGTGTCAAGCACCAAATAACAGTGCAGAACAGCAGGTAGGCGCACCCCACTCGTACCGGCCCAGTAGTAGTAATGAACAATGAGACGTCAAATCACAATGTCGCACCTTCCCAGACGAACGAAGCAACCATTATTTCACACTTCGGTTCGCCATCATCTCAAACCACGTAGTATTGCTTCTGCATCAAGAGGGACACATGCATCGCCTTGGTACATCATGACACGTGGGACTGCATGATAGGCCATGCTCCCCCGCTGATCGCTCGGTAAAATCACCTCATTTTTACTATACTTCCTCCGTATCGGTTTACTACATGGCATGCACGTCGTTCTAGGTTGAGAATTTAACTGGCTATATATGTGATGAACAGTACTCCAGCCTTTTAAAAAATGTATACTTTTGTACAGTAGTACTATTGATGGATTGCGCCGTGGAGCAAAAATTGAAATTAATAAAAAAGGTGGTACATATAGAAAGCTCTCGTCGCCAAATTATGCATATAGTACTATTAAAAAAGCTAGCACGTGCTTAATTGGGGTGCTAAATTCTATTAAAGAAATACTAGTAGTATGTATCATACTCAGGAGTTAAAGTAATATGAAGAAACATAACATAGTTCTGCTGGGGCTCAGCATAACACACCCCTCAAGTTCAACTAAGCACACCTGAAATTAAACTATGCAACTAATCCGATAGACACTGCATTAGAACCACCATGAGCAACGATACTGACACCTTACTCACTCAAAGGAGTCCTCGTCCACGTCCTCGACTTCGTCGTTGTCCCTCTTCCTCTTGGCTGATACTGTAACATCCCAAATTCTTAATTTGGAATGTTATACCTAGGTCATTCATGCATATCATATTCTATTTCTTTTTCGTTTTGCAATCCTCGAAATCCTAAGCAACTCAAGGACCCTCGAAGAGAGTTGGGGATTCTTCGGTCTCATATTTGGATTTTCGTACCAAATAATGAAACGAGGATTTTTGATTTTAATTATTCTTTCTCCGAAAAATATTTCGTACCAAAAATAAATGAGAGGAGATAATATGACTTCTCCAAAATAATTGAAATATTGGAGGAAAAATGTTAAAGTCATTTATTTTGATCTTAGCTGATTTTATTTGGATTTTATTTGCATTAGAAAAATTTGCATGTTTTCCAAAATTGCATTTAGGGCCAAGAAAATGTTCACCTCGTCCTAAATATTTCATTTAGATGGTGAAAATTTATTTTGGTATTTTTAGATTTTTATTTATTTATTTAGGATTTTTCTAAGTTCCGGCTGAATTTATTTAAAAAAAAAAACTTGCGCCCGCGCCGCCGCCGCCTTCCCCGCGCGTGCCGCCGTGCGCCGCACGGACGCCGAGGGGAGCCCGAGCCGGACTCCTCCCCGGTCGCCCCCTTCCACAAGCCGGAGCAGCCCCCCCCCTCCTTAAATACCG
>NC_041385.1:45296395-45308541 GCF_002162155.2 Triticum dicoccoides
CGGACGACCTCAACGGAGGTAGCCGCCCCGCCGCCGGTTTTTTTTTTGAGAAAAGCCCCTTCAGTTTTTTTTTGAGAAAAACCCTAGTTCGTTTTTTTATAGATCGGTTTTATTCTTCGGTTTATTTATTTAGCGAGCGTTCGCTCGTTCATTCGTTTTAACGAGCGTGTTCGTCGTTTAGTCTCTGCTAACGAACGTTCGTTCGTTTAGCCGTTCGTCGTTTTTCTTTTCATCGAATTTATTCCGTGATTATTTTGATCGTGATTTCTGATCCGATGTTCGAACCTGTTTATCTCTTCGCTCATTAGTCGGAATCAGGTGATTCAAAAGCCTGGAGTTTCGTCTCGAAACCCTCTTTCTGCTTAATCAACTTAAACTAAGTTTTGGTACTGTAAAATTTGCCCCTAGTTCAGATTAGTAAACGGATCTTATTTCTTTCGCCATTTGAGTTTCGTTACTCCGTTTGATTTGATTCTTTTTTGTGAACCGGAGTTCTTAAGTTGAACTCTTCGGTCAAACTCTTTTATTTGGAGTTTTACTGGTGCATCTTTGCTTGTTGCTTATGTGTGTTATTGTTTGTTTGCGATAGAATTCCCGAAGTGCGAAGCATGTTACTACGAGTCTCTAGGATTCACGGATCGTGAGCAAGGCAAGTAACACATTGATCATACTCTTTTCATACACAGTTTTTATGCATTAGTTTCAACCCTCAAACATTTCATGGTTAGGAGTTGATAACATGTGGGTTGGGAAGTAGTTGATGAGGTAGAACCTATTGCCCTGTTTATTATCAAACCCTTGGGAGTTACTTCTACGTTATGCTTATATTGCTATGATATGCTCGTAGATGTGGTTTGGGTTTGAGTGTTTTGCATGACAGATGTGAGATTGTTAATTAATGGTTTAATCTAAGGTGGCAACTTTAATACACATCTGGGTGGATTGAGGCACCTGGGGATACCAGTGATTGCCTGTTTATTTTTTTGGAAATCCCGGGGTTACCGTGTGATTTTTCCTATGGACCGCCACCTAGGCTCAAAGGGAACTGAGATGATTCATGCTAGAAACTTCCGTGTGCAGCCAGAAGCTATTATGGGTTCTAGCATAGTTGAGTAAGTTACGTGAAGCTCTTGAACAGGTAGATCAGCAGGTAGTGGGTTTTGTAGGTTTGGTATGGTCTACCCGGAGTAGAGAGTTAATGTTTCTGAAAGACTGTGTCTCGGTCATCCGTTTCTCAAACACCATGCAGTGCGAGAAATCAACGGAGGTGATTGAGTCTTGTGGGGAAAAGTGCGCAAACCTCTGCAGAGTGTACAATCTAATCATGGTTAGCCGTGTCCCTGGTTATGGACAAATTCTGAGTATCTAGTAATTGAAGCTTCTTACGTATCTCATCACTCTTAATTAATATTGTTGGGTTGTTAATCACTTTAATTGGGATTGAGTTGGGGTTACCTTCTCAATGTTGTTCAACTACCATGATAGTTAAATCAAATTTATTCCTTTGTAGTAGGGAAAAATTGGCTTTATGCAAAACTATAACCATAGAGCTTTCCACCAGCCAAATATGCTTGTCGTATTAGCATTGTTCTATTTTCATTCTACTGTGTTATATTGCTAGCATATTCCATGTGCTGACCCGTTCTCGGGCTGAAACGTATTATGTTGCAGACTTTTCAGACGAGGAGTAAGGTTCGTTAGGTCGTTGCCGTGCAGCTCAGCTATGCCGTTGGAGTTGATGGACTCACTTTATCTTCCAAGCCTTCCGCTGTTTTCGCATTAGATGGCCTTAAGCCATATTATTGTAATAAGTTCTCTTTTGGAGACTTTCGATGTAATAAGTGTGTGATTGCTACTCTGTTATAAATCCTTCGAGTACTGTGCGTGTCAGCATTACTGATCCAGGGATGACACTGATGCACAGAGACTTGACCGTCTGAGGTCGGGTCGCTACAAGATGGTATCAGAGCACACGCTGAGTGTAGGACACGACCACTAAGACAAACCATAGGTCACTCTTCTCTACTCATTTCTGATTTCTCTTCTCTTTTTCCACTCTTTAGGATGCCGGAGATGAAGAACAAGTTTGCGCAACCAGACGAGGATACACCTTTTGGACGCCACTTGAAGGAAGTCACTAGATACTTGAGCATTGGGATACCCAGTTTCACCGGAACGTACAATGCCACCCTACCAGAAGAGGAGCGCTGGATGATTCAAGTACAAGTACAAGGAAGGACGTTTTCGCCAACTTCTAAACCCATAGAATTTTCTTTCGATGCACCAACCTGGAGCCTAGGCAAGAGCATGGCAGCTCATATTACCATGGGACGCACTGGAGAAGTCTACAATAAGGAACTCAAGGACACCATTTATCAAATATGTGGGCGCCGAGATGAGCAATGGGAGATGATCAGCACCAAGAAGGATAGATCCATTGCAGCTTTTATCCAGGAGCAAAACCAGCACATTCGACGACAGGAGAACCAGATGTGTGCAGACATGATGGAGTTGAAGAAGGCAAAGACTAGGATCATCGAGCTGGAGGAAGAACTCAAGTTCACCCGCGATGGATATGAGGAGGAAATCAAGACACTACTGGAGAAGAACGACGACTTGGTTAAGAAGATCGGAGTATTCATGGGAGGACCAGCACTAGAAGACAAAGATGACGACCCCACTTGTCCGTACAACTACATCATCATCGACGACATTGATTCTGGTCCTAGTTATGATGATTATGAAGATGAAGTTGGAGCCGACATTATGGAATCTTCCACCGATCAAAATTTTTAGATGACCACCATATACTAGTAGTATCTTTCCCCATGTAATAGATCACTTTTGCGCTAGTTCTAGATCGTTGTAAGCCCTTGCTTGATTGATTGAGTGTTATGATTGATTGTCTCATGTGCATATGGGTAGTGCTTTCTCACTAGACCTTTCTTCTATTCTAATCTCTTCCCTCTAAACCCCTCAGATGCCTCCGAGACGTGACACCGGTTTTGCTTTCCCGCTGGAGCTCACCCAGTTGATCCAGCAGCAGAATACCTTGATGCAATTGCTAGTTCAAAACCAAGGCACAACAATAACAACAACAACCCTCCACCAGCATAAAACCTAGCCCGCTTCCTAAGGTTACAACCGCCGGTGTTTTCCAGTAGCACCGAGCCAATAGTAGCTGATGATTGGCTACGCCGTATCAGAAGGGAGTTGACCACCGTTGGATGCACAGATGCGGAGAAGGTGCGTTTTGCCGCACACCAATTGGATGGACCATCAGCAGCATGGTGGGAGAATTTCACAGCCACTTATCCTATCGACACGGCCACATGGGCACAGTTTCAGCAAGCTTTTCGTACTGCCCATGTCTCCACTGGAGCTATGCAGATGAAGAAACGGGAGTTCCGCAATTTACGTCAGGGGAACCGTACTGTAGGTCAGTATGTGGATGATTTTAGCGAACTATCGCGCGATGCTCCTGATGATGTGGCCACAGATGCCGCGAAGCAGGAGAAGTTTATGGAAGGGTTGAATGATGAGATGAGTATGCAGTTGATGGTGGCAACTTTCAACAACTACCAGGAGTTGGTAGATAAGGCCCTTATGATTGAAGGGAAGCAGCAGCAGATTGAGAGCCGTAAGAGGAAGCATGGTCAGGGGAAGTATAACTCAGGAGCTCAGCATAAGCCTCGCTTAACCCCGAATACGGGAGGGCTTGTTCATAATCATGGAGGTCACAACCACACTGGAGGAGGATCGCATAATCACAACAGTGGTAAGAATGGGAATGGGAATGGAGCTAACAACAATCAGAATCGCTCCAATCCAGCCACACCCTCCAAGAGAGACCTGAGTCAGGTTACTTGCTATAAGTGCGGAAAGACTGGGCATTATGCGAATGATTGCCCTGATGAAAGGAATGGAAATGGAAACGGGAGTGCCGGAAAGAAGCCTAATCCGTTCAACAAAGGACAAGTGAACCACGTTAACATGCAGGAAGTTGAAGAGCAGCCGGACGTGGTAATAGGTAAGTTTTTGGTTCAGTCATTTACCGCAATTGTCCTTTTCGATACTGGTGCATCACATTCATACATATCAAGGGGATTTGTGGAAAAGTTTAAATTACCAACCCAAACTCTAAGGACCCCTCTTTTAGTAAGCTCGCCTGGAGCTGAATATATGGCTAGCCGGTGGTGCAACCAGATACCTTTGACCATTGGAACACATGTTTTTCCGTCCGACCTAATCATCTTGGAGTCACAAGGATTGGACGTGATATTAGGTATGGACTGGATGTTAAAGTATGAAGGAAGTATTGACTGTGCTAGCAAGTCAATTTATCTTACCACCCCGGAGGGAAAAAGGATTAAGTATGTATCTAGGCATGTGCCTAGGAGGAGCCAAGTAAACGCCCTCACGGGAGTTGTACATGAGGAAATACCTATAGTAAAGGATTTTCCGGATGTTTTCCCCGAGGAGTTACCAGGAATGCCACCGGATCGAGACATCGAGTTTTTGATAAAGCTATTGCCAGGTACAGGACCACTACCCAACAGACCCTATCAGATGCCAGCAAATGACCTGGAGGAAATTAAGAAGCAGATCAAAGAGTTGTTGGAGAAGGGTTACATTCGTAGAAGTTCGTCACCTTGGGTAGCCCCAGTACTTTTGGTGGAGAAGAAGGATAAATCCCTGAGGATGGTTGTTGATTACCGAGCTCTGAATGAAGTAACGATAAAGAACAAATATCCACTACCAATGAATAATGACTTGTTCGATCAGCTGCAAGGAGCGAAGGTGTTTTCGAAGATTGATATGCGATCAGGATACGCTACAACAAAATTGACATACTGTGACGAAAATCCTGATGACGGTGGTGGACAACGTCACACAAATACCTAATGTGAGACGTATCACAGGTGGCGTCACTGATTAACGTCACTAAGTCACATCAGCTGCTGAGTGTGCCTGAGTTGCCAATTTTTATGACATTTTGGTAATTTTCACGACGAACCTATTAGAGTCACTGAATATTACGAATGCGTAACCCTCATTTTTTCATCCGGAAACGTCTAGCAGTGGGACCCACCATAACTTTTTGATGGCTTATGAGCGGTTGAACCCACGACACAAAACATTGATAGTGGGATCTGGGTTGTTTCTTCATAGGTCGAGCGTTGTAATTATTTTATTTTATCTAATATAAATAGGTAGTGGCCGGGAAAAAAGGTTATTGCGAACTGTTTGTTAGCCGATCAACATGGTGTTGTAGTTGTTTCAAAAATAAAAATTGTATGTAGTGGCAGAAGAAAAAAGGTTATATATTACAGGCGCTCCTGAGCAGATGCATATGGTGTTGCAGTTGTGTTTGTTTATCTCAAAAATAAAAATGGAAATAGGTGAGTGATGCTTATGGTATTGTGTTTGTCTCCCCATTGAAAAAAAAACTATCGCTCCATTGATTTTTTTCCCTCTACCGGAAAACTCTTTCCCTCCATTTATCTAAAAAAATCTCACATCCACCCTGTGTCCCCACCTGTCAAAGACCCAGCCAAATTTCTCCCTTCCATTTTAGCCGCGAAGAGCCACCGCTTCCCTTCTTATCCTCACACGAATGCAGCGGAGGCCGCACGAGATCGGATCCACCTCACCAATCCGCCCCGCGAGCACCGGATTTTCTTCTACCCCCAATTGCAGTGAGCGGCGACGGCAGATTGGAGGAGACCGCCCGACCGGCCGAACTCGGATCCACCGCACCAGCCCGCCCTGCGTGTACCCGACCCTCCTCTCTCCCCAATTGCAACGACCAGCGATGGCTCTCTCGGTAAGTTCTTCATCCCGCCCTCCTCACCCTGCCAGATCGTGATGTTTGGTGATTATGGTTCTCTGATAACCCAAGACAAGAATCGCAGGAAGGGGATGAGAGAGCATATGGGAACACGAGATGAGATGCAATTTTCAGTTTATATTTCGTTTCTTTCGTACCCAGTACAGATTTGTTGGCCCGTATGTATATACATAGTTAAACGCCCCTCCTCCCTACAGGCTGGCAATGTAGACCAAACACACACATCCCATGCCGTGTGCACTTCTGAACCTTTAGTTGTTAAACAGAACACAGCTGACGGGATTTGTTTCTTGTTTGTCAGGCCTCTGAGTTTCAACAGCCAACAGGAGAAGGCATGATAGATTGATAGGTTCATTATATTAAGTTTGTACAATGATCTAATATTTAACAAAATTGTGGATGCTTCATATTTCCATGGATCTTATTTATTTCAATCTGTTCTACAACTCAGGCACACATATAGCAGTGAAAACTCGGTCTCGAGCATTCATATATAGAGCACAGTGCATGCAAGTCTTTCAATAAATCCTCAAAAGCATCATACAATAATCTCTTTGCCATCTCAAATTTTCCAGAAGTACTACATCAGTACAACGGAGCATTGACTCCAAGATTTAGCACAAGGAAACACAAGATGGCTTATATTTAATACAATGGTATATTTTATTTGGATGTATAGTACAACTGCCAAGCTTCACACGTTGGATGCATAAAAGACATATTTTTTGTATTTGTAAGATGTAGGTACCTATCAAAAATCATCTGTTGTAGTTTAATTAAATTGTACTTCAGATTTTGACCTGAAACTTTCCCATAGATGCACATCTTAAACTTTAGTTTTTTACTATATTTTGGCATACTAAACTAGGTAAAATCAAGCTGATTGTTAACGTGTTGAATAAAGGTTTAGTTATAAGGGCAGTATCCACTCCTCGGATAAGCTACTTCTACTGATAGGCATGTGATAACTGCAATTATTTAACAGAAGCAGAATCCACCGAACCTTAAGTATATTAAACTTTCTGGTTCTGAACTATGTTAACAACTCCAATAATATTTATTTCCTGTTTTTGTTCTGATATTTATGATCTTGTTTTTCCAGGCTTGCTGGCTGGTCCTCCCTTACTATGCCTCAACTGTATCCTACATGCTGCTTGCTTCACTTGTTCAACCCCAATGCTTAAAATCTTCACTTTCTATTTATATGATTTGACATGAATTGCTTCTTAGCAGTGCTGTATTTTTACTAATGTTCTACACAATCTAGCTTGTTTCTTTTATGTCTACCATGAATGTAAATCCATCTTTCAAATGCACCCACATGGGAACAAGATTGGTTTCATGATCAAGTCGGCATGTGTAGCTTTTGTAAGATTTCTTCCCTTGTGTTTTCAAATTTGAAGCAGATCCTCTTTGCTTACTTAAGCATTGATGTTTTCCTTTATTCTATAGACTACTATGTAACAAAAAAGGGGAACAAAATCAGAAGGTGAGTAGCAAGTATCCGATACAATGATTGTGGCTGAAGTTCTAAAGGGGAAAAAAGTGCACATAGCACCTTCCTTTCCAACATGGAGTGTGCATCAAGATCTGGGAGGTGTGGGAGCTCTCCTTCATCAACATGGATCCGAGATCTAGAAGAAAGAATTGAACAGAAGAGTAGAGATGCAAGAGATGCAAATGGCAGGTGTTTCTCTTGTTTCTCTTTGTGTTCGTGTTGTTTCTTTTCTGCTTTTGTGTGCACGGTACACTCATGATAGTGAAAATGAAAATACAAATGTGTGTCAATCTGGCATTTGTCTTCGATTCTCGTAATGGAAGTTGCACTAAGGAGTGCTTTCCTGTTTATGTATGGTTAGTTCGAAATGTAGCCATCCAAAGCAACATAGAAAATAACAAATGCTTGCAATGAGAAATACATAATTTGTTGCATGGTTGTTGTTGCTGCAACACGAAGGCACAGGAATTTCATTGTAATGTATGGATTGCCTTTTACCAGAAGGATATAGTCTAATAGAGTCATATCTAAGTGTTCCTAACATAGTTGCCTTGTATCTTGGGTTGCTGTTGATGCTTTTGTGATGTCTGCTGCCTTTCAAGACTGATAAGTGAAATCTAGCTCTTGGTTATACATGTTCTTTTAACAATTGTAACTTATTCTTGGGTTTACTGTTTCATTGACCATTTGAATGTTTGCATAGACATTTAATAATGTATTTTAATATTTCATATTCATATTTTGATAGACCGCAAGCTTCTTAGTGTTACTCTTGTACATTGTTGTCTTATTTGTTTCATCTAATGAAGGAGCAATGTTGCCATGTTTAGTTAATTTACAGGCACTAGGAGGAGTTAGCCACGAGACTTGAAGCATAAGAGCGAGCAATTGAAGAAATGGAGAGGAAGCAGCAAGAAGAAGTGGAAGCTATGAAGAAGAGCCAAGTCGGACAAGAATGGAGCCTCGGAAAAGAAGCGACGGAGATGGCATGTGATGCAAAGATAATTGTTGAATCATACATGGACAACACTTTTGTGTTCTTTAGTTATCTATATAAATATTACTTTGCAACTTGTCTATTGTTGTGTCAAAATGGTAAATTAATGTTATTTTTTAATTATTTCTATAATGTGATTTGATGTGAATTAAATACTTATTGTGACACACATTTGAAATATATTAGAGTTGGAAATGCATCCCAATTTAATTTAGAAATAAATTACACATGTCCTAATGATGTCATATTAATCAATGATGGAATTAATGATGCTAGTTTAATCAATGTCCTATATAATTATGGCAAAAATTGTGCACTATGCTGACGTGGCATCAACTCAGTGATGTTGCTCCATCACTGAATATGGTAGAATTATGGCGTATTTTCATCTAACATGTGACATTTATTAGCCGTCACAGAAAAACCAAACGTCAACGAAGATCCCATTTTCAATGACACTCAATGTGCGCGCCGTCACTAGGAGTAATCTGTGACGGGGATTCCGTGACGATGCTCGTGACGCCCATTAAATGTCACAGGATGCATTTTGTGACGCTATTGGCTATTCCATGACATTTTTTGGCTCGTCATAGTAGGCCTAATCTCTTGTAGTGATACCATCAGTTAAAGATCCGAGAGAAGGATATACCCAAGACAGCATTCACTACGCGGTATGGATTATACGAGTATACAGTCATGTCGTTTGGACTGACAAACGCCCCTGCTTATTTTATGAGTATGATGAACAAAGTGTTCATGGAGTATTTGGACAAGTTTGTAGTAGTGTTTATCGATGATATCATGGTATACTCGAGAAATGAAGAGGAACACAAGAAGCATTTGCGGTTAGTTCTCGAGAAACTCAAAGAACACCAGTTATACGCCAAATTCAGTAAGTGTGAATTTTGGTTGAAGGAGGTTGGATTTCTTGGGCATGTTATATCAGGAGAAGGTATAGCAGTGGACCCCAGCAAGGTTCAGTCAGTCACTGAATGGTTGGCACCCACTTCAGTTGGCGAGATCCGCAGTTTCCTTGGACTTGCGGGATATTATCGGAGATTCATTGAAAAATTTTCCAAGCTGGCAAAACCAATGACTGAACTATTGAAGAAGGACAATAAGTTTATATGGACAAAGGATTGCGAGGCAAGTTTCTAGGAGTTAAAGAAATGCTTGACTACAGCCCCAGTGTTAACCTTGCCAGATATCCATAAGGAGTTTCAAGTGTAATGCGACGCCTCTCGTTTGGGACTGGGATGTGTGCTTATGCAGGATGGTAAGTTTGTTTCGTATGCCTCACGGCAACTGAAGCCTCATGAGTTGAACTATGCCACGCATGATTTGGAATTAGCAGCCGTAGTGCATGCATTGAAGACATGGAGACATTACCTTATTGGAAATCGTTGTGATGTGTACACGGATCATAAAAGTTTGAAGTACATTTTCACGCAAAAGGAGCTGAACCTTAGACAAAGGAGATGGTTGGAACTTATAAAGGATTATGACATGAAGCTACACTATCACCCGGGAAAGGCCAATGTTGTAGCCGACGCCTTGAGCCGGAAGAGTTATGCCAATATGCTCGAGAGCAAGGGTTTGCCAAAGGAGTTAGCTGAGGATATCATGGAACTTCGACTGGAAATAGTTCCAAGAGGTTTTGTGGCAACATTGGAGGTTCAGTCGACCTTGTTGAACAAAATTCGAGAAGCTCAGAAGGAAGACCCAGAGATTGCTGAAATAAAGGAGAAGATGAGCGAAGGAAAGGCCAAAGGTTTTCGCGAAGGTGAGCATGATACCTTGTGGTTTGAGGACCGGGTTTATGTACCCAATAACACTGAGAGCAGGAAGTTAATACTTCAGGAGGCCCATGACTCACCATACTCGATACACCCCGGAAACACCAAGATGTACTTGGATTTGAAGGAATGTTTCTGGTGGACTGGTATGAAGAAGGACATTGCTGAGTATGTAGCCGTGTGTGATGTATGTCAGAGAGTGAAGGCAGAGCATCAGAAACCCGCCGGGCTGTTACAACCAATGCCGATACCCGAATGGAAGTGGGATAAACTTGGTATGGACTTTATCACCGGACTACCCAGGACCAAAGCAGGTTATGACTCAATATGGGTAGTAGTGGATCGTTTGACTAAAGTGGCCCACTTTATTCCGATGAAAACTACCTATACAAGTGCCAAGTTGGCCAAGATATATATGAACCGAATTGTATGTTTGCATGGAGTTCCGAGGAGCATCGTATCAGATAGAGGTACTCAGTTCACTTCAAAGTTTTGGCATCAGTTACACCAGACCTTGGGTACTAGATTGGAGTTCAGTACAGCCTTCCACCCATAGACTGATGTCAGACTGAGAGAGTTAACCAGATACTAGAAGATATGTTAAGAGCATGCGCACTAGATTATGGATCTAGTTGGGATGACAATTTACCTTACGCACAATTTTCATACAACAACAGCTACCAAGCCAGTTTGAAGATGGCACCGTTCGAAGCTTTGTATGGACGTAGATGCAGAACCCCGTTAATGTGGGATGAGGTAGGAGACCGGCAGTTGTTCAGACCAGACTTGATCAAGGAGTCTGAGGAGAAAGTTAAATTGATTCACGACAGACTGAAGGTAGCTCAGTCAAGGCAGAAAAGCTACGCAGATTCGAAACGCAAGGAGGTAACTTATGAAATTGGACACAGAGCATATCTACGAGTATCACCCTTACGAGGTGTGAAACGTTTTGGAGTTAAGGGTAAATTAGCCCCGAGATTTGTAGGACCGTATCGCGTTTTGGAACGGATGGGAGAAGTTGCCTACAAGTTGGAATTACCCGAAGGACTATCCGGAGTTCACGACGTGTTCCACGTCTCACAGCTGAAGAAATGCCATGCAGAGATGGCTGATATACCATTAAGAGATACCGTATCATTGGAGACAATTCAGCTAGACAATGATTTGACCTATGAGGAGAAGCCAGTGAAGATTCTTGAGTTTGCCAGCCGAGTAACTCGCGGTAAGGTCATCAAGTTCTCCAAAGTTCAGTGGAGCCACCATACGGAGGATGAAGCCACCTGGGAAAGAGAGGATGATCTTCGCAAGGACCACCCGCACCTATTTTCTGACCAACCTGAATCTCGAGGGCGAGATTCATCTTAAGGGGGGTAGGTTTGTAACATCCCAAATTCTTAATTTGGAATGTTATACCTAGGTCATTCATGCATATCATATTCTATTTCTTTTCCGTTTTGCAATCCTCGAAATCCTAAGCAACTCAAGGACCCTCGGAGAGAGTTGGGGATTCTTCGATCTCATATTTGGATTTTCGTACCAAATAGAGAAACGAGGATTTTTGATTTTAATTATTCTTTCTCTGAAAAATATTTCGTACCAAAAATAAATGAGAGGAGATAATATGACTTCTCCAAAATAATTGAAATATTGGAGGAAAAATGTTAAAGTCATTTATTTTGATCTTAGCTGATTTTATTCGGATTTTATTTGCATTAGAAAAATTTGCACGTTTTCCAAAATTGCATTTAGGGCCAAGAACATGTTCACCTCGTCCTAAATATTTCATTTAGACGGTGAAAATTTATTTTGGTATTTTAAGATTTTTATTTATTTTTTTAGGATTTTTATAAGTTCCGGCGAAATTTATTCAAAAAAAAAACTGGCGCCCGCGCCCGACCAGGCCCAAGGCCCAGCCAGGCCGGCCCGCGCCGCCACCGGCTTCCCCGCGCGCGCCGCCATGTGCCGCACGGACGCCGAGGGGAGCCCGAGCCAGACTCCTCCCCG
>NC_041385.1:45309011-45332765 GCF_002162155.2 Triticum dicoccoides
CCCTCGCTGAGCCCTGCCTGAGCCGCCCGCCCTGCCGGACGACCTCGCCGGAGGTAGCCGCCCCGCCGCCGGTTTTTTTTGAGAAAAACCCCTTTGGTTTTTTTTTGAGAAAAACCCTAGTTCGTTTTTTTTATAGATCGGTTTTATTCTTCGGTTTATTTGTTTAGCGAGCGCTCGCTCGTTTGTTCGTTTTAACGAGCGTGTTCATCGTTTAGTCTCTGCTAATGAACGTTCGTTCGTTTAGCCGTTCGTCATTTTTCTTTTCATCAGATTTATTTTGCGATTATTTTGATCGCGATTTCTGATCCGATGTTCGAACCTGTTTATCTCTTCGCTCGTTAGTCAGAATCAGGTGATTCAAAAGCCTGGAGTTTCGTCTCGAAACCCTCTTTCTGCTTAATCAACTTAAACTAAGTTTTGGTACTGTAAAATTTGCCCCTAGTTCAGATTAGTAAACGGATCTTATTTCTTTCGCCGTTTGAGTTTCGTTACTCCGTTTGATTTGATTCTTTTTTGTGAGCCGGAGTTCTTAAGTTGAACTCTCTGGTCAAACTCTTTTATTTGGAGTTTTACTGGTGCATCTTTGCTTGTTGCTTATGTGTGTTATTGTTTGTTTGCGATAGAATTCCCGGAGTTCGAAGCGTGTTACGACGAGTCTCTAGGATTCACGGATCGTCAGCAAGGCAAGTAACACATTGATCATACTCTTTTCATACCCAGTTTTTATGCATTAGTTTCAACCCTCAAACATTGCATGGTTAGGAGTTGATAACATGTGGGTTGGGAAGTAGTTGATGAGGTAGAACCTATTTCCCTGTGTATTATCAAACCCTTGGGAGTTACTTCTACGTTATGCTTATATTGCTATGCTATGCTCGTAGACGTGGTTTGGATTTGAGTGTTTTCCATGACAGATGTGAGATTGTTAATTAATGGTTTAATCTAAGGTGGCAACTTTAATACACATCTGGGTGGATTGAGGCACCTGGGGATACCAGTGATTGCCTGTTTATTTTTTTGGAAATCCCGGGGTTACCGTGTGATTTTTCCTATGGACCGCCACCCAGGCTCAAAGGGAACTGAGATGATTCATGCTTGAAACTTCCGTGTGCAGCCACAAGCTCTTATGGGCTCTAGCATAGTTGAGTAAGTTACATGAAGCTCTTGAACAGGTAGATCAACAGGTAGTGGGTTTTGTAGGTTTGGTATGGTCTACCCGGAGTAGAGAGTTAATGTTTCTGAAAGACTGTGTCTCGGTCATCCGTTTCTCAAACACCATGCAGTGCGAGAAATCAACGGAGGCGGTCGAGTCTTGTGGGGAAAAGTGCGCAAACCTCTGCAGAGTGTACAATCTAATCATGGTTAGCCGTGTCCCGGTTATGGACAAATTCTGAGTATCTAGTACTTGAAGCTTCTTACGTATCTCATCACTCTTAATTAATATTGTTGGGTTATTAATCACTTTAATTGGGATTGAGTTGGGGTTACCTTCTCAATGTTGTTCAACTACCATGATAGTTAAATCAAATTTATTCCTTTGTAGTAGGGAAAAATTGGCTTTATGCAAAACTATAACCATAGAGATTTCCACCAGCCAAATATGCATGTAGTATTAGCATTGTTCTATTTTCATTCTACTGTGTTATATTGCCAGCATATTCCATGTGCTGACCCGTTCTCGGGCTGCAACATATTATGTTGCAGACTTTTTAGACGAGGAGTAAGGTTCGTTAGGTCGTTGCCGTGCAGCTCAGCTATGCCATTGGAGTTGATGGACTCACTTTATCTTCCAAGCCTTCCGCTGTTTTCGCATTTAGATGGCCTTAAGCCATATTATTGTAATAAGTTCTCTTTCGGAGACTTTCGATGTAATAAGTGTGTGATTGCTACTCTATTATAAATCCTTCGAGTACTGTGCGTGTCAGCATTACTGATCCAGGGATGACACTAATGCACAGAGACTTGACCGTCTGAGGTCGGGTCGCTACAGATACTTCTTTGCTTGAACCGCACACTTGGCTCTTCCTCTTCATACAACCCTTGTAGATATTGAAACAAAGGTAGCCATCCATTGCAACATAGTGGATGTGGTCTATATCTAGTACATTCCGCTGCCATGCATGATGATGAAATGTGTAATGAGGTTTCTCCAGTTTACCGTACGAAGGATGAACCATGGCTCCTGCCGGGGTTAGCATTGAAGGCTGACCACCAGAGGGCGGCAGCCTATTCTTTTAGAGGTCGAAGGGGTTGCCTACAACGAGGCCTATCCGACGCAGGACTTCTTTGTCGTTACCAAAGTCTACAGTAACGAATTTGACTAGGTTTCTCTTGAGGAAGTTCTTAAAATCCAGGCATTCAACGTCGGCATGGCATATGTGGTAGACCAAGCATAACTCATGCACGCAAACCTGGATCACGGTGGGCTTCTTCCTCTCTTCATCCTTTACATCCTTCTCTCGTCCCAGGACTATGGTGTACTCAACATCTAGCCCAGCGACCCGCTCATCATCTGAGTCTTCGAACATGCATCTGATGCGAGAAAGGCGTCCTTTCACCGTCGCGGAAGAACGGGTGTAGATGACGTCAAACTCATCGCCGGTGATGGTTCTAACCTTGTACTCACCGCCGATCGTGGAGATTTGGGACGCCATGGATTTGGGAGGAGGGTCAGGATTAGTGGAACTGTCATAATGTGAATGGACGGGACGACTAGGAGCGAACCACCATAGTATTGAAGGACGTGCGGGGACGAGTAGGAGCGAACTGCCAGGTTGCGAACGGCAGGGTAGTGGCTTTCCATTCTCCCATGATACGGGCTTCCGAGAGCCCTTGGATCTGAGATCGAACGGTTGCATGGCGTGATTCTAGACCTATGGGTGAATATCTTATCCTGGAGGGTTATTCTGCAAATTTTCAGCAACTTAACATGCGATCGTTTGATCTCAGATCCAAGGGCTTCCAGCAGCCCGTATCATGGTCGCTCCTACCACGACCGTCGCGTCGCTCGCGTGGTCACGCCCTTGGAGATTTAACACGGTGCTTTAGGCTATCTGATGTTGGCATGTCATACATAGTCATCACTTAGTCACTCATACTACAACAAGGTTAGCTATAAGGTTGGCTATAAGTGTATTTATCTTTTTTACTCCTCTCTATCTCTCTCTTTGTACTCCCTCCGTCCCATAATATAAGAACGTTTTTGACACTAGTGTAGTGCCAAAAACGTTCTTATATTATGGGACACAGGGAGTACTAGTATTTATTGCATTTGCCAAGGAGTGACCTCTTCCAATGAAATGGTGTTGCTAAGTATGCTTCATTTAATTGGCTATAGACTCAAAATTGTCTTTTCACCTAGGTACACGCGCTTAGCACCGTTTCTTCCTTGGGTCACCAAACTAGTCTCTCTCTTCTTGATTAACTTGCCACATCAGACTTTATGCCTATGTGGCAAGCTTAGCACCTGCAGGAGCAAGTAAAAGTAAGTACAATAGTGCGCTTTACATGGCATTTTTGCATATGTGGAGGAAAGAGAGGCAAGGAAAAAGTGGAGAAGTGGGCTCTCATGCAAGAGCCAGCCTCTACTACATGGTGGAGCATTGGGAGAAGCACATGTATGGAGGTGGTCAGGAATCAGGAGACTCACGCCGGTCGTAGCGCCGCAGTTAAAATGATAATGGCAAGTCAAATCATGGGGCCCCACCTGTCCAGCAGTAACTCGCTGTCAAATCACACAGCCCTACGTTTGCAGCACCCTACTCCCTCGTCTTCTCGCGTCTCTGTTGAACCGACTAGGCGGAACTGCCCTGCATACTGCGCAGGAAAAGCCCCGCCCTCGACTTTTAAATACAACTACATCCGCTTAAGAATCCAATGATATAGTAGTGCTTTTTGTAACATAGTAACTCATATTTATTTAGTCAAATGGATGACCTAGAACTACGTGCATGCCCTATAAACCGAGACTCCTAAAAATTAAAAAACCGAGATGGAGAGTGTAGTTCAGCACGTATCTTTTTAGATCAATACAGTCGGGATTCACCAAGGAGCAAAACCAAGTGGTAGGCTGCTCCTGTCGTGTTGGCGTAGCAACTCAAGCAGGGTCAGTCCGCACACGAAAAGGCGACACGCTTAACAGGACCCCTTTGGCCGACATGTGGCTCATCCACCATCTTGTTCCACGTGCGATGCACCAAATTACAGTTCGGCGCAGCGGTTGGAACTGTAGGCACCCCGGTCGTAGCACCGCAGTAGTAGAAAATGAGTGACGAGGGGTCAAATCACAAAGCCCCACCTTTCCCGCATTAAGCTGGACGGACTAAGCAACCATCATTCCACTCTAGGGCGCAAGAGCATAAAGAAAAGAGAAAACAATGATGTGTGCGGCAGCTACCTAGGGCACCCTAGGGTAGGGGTCTCCATTACATATCCTTTTTTAAGCGCCTCCACTACAAATCAGCTTCTCCCTCGTCCTCTTGAAGAAAACCGATGATGAGTGCGGAGGTAGGGTTTGTAGGAGTACTACGGCGTGCGGGGCCACGTCATAGTAAACGGGTTCGATTCGACACATGTGTGGGCCGATTGGTTTTACAGGAACGAAGCAGCATTTTGGGTTCGGGGACCAGTGGAGATATAGTACGTACAAAAAATTGTGGACGTAGGTTCGACCGAAAGGCAATGATGCATTGAATGCATCAGATTCTGAAACCAAATTATGAATAAATACACACTATAGCATATAAAGCTTTGAGTCATATATATGCATGATGTAGATGTTCGTTTAGTTCTTATAGTTCATCTCATTCAAAATCAATTAGTTTTATAAAAATGTTAAGATTCGTGGGGTTGTGCATTGTAAAGCATAAAGTAAAAAACAAATAATGGCAATTCATTTAGAAAAAAACAATTATGATACAGAAGATTCTAGAACAAAGGAGAAATGCTTGTGTTTTGAGGTTTCTGCATTATGCTTAAGTTCAACCATGGAGTCTTCTAAATTGTACATGTGGAAGATCTGGTGGAATGTTGATGATATCCAACGGCCAGTAGTGCTCGGAATCGCCATCTCTGCACTGTCGGATTAGCTTCATCCAGCGACCATCTTTCAAAGTTATTGGCACACTATACAGTTCTTGTTCCATAGTTGCATGTTTTGGAAACAAACTACTAGTGGGTTGTACTATCTATTTAGGAATAGAAGATGTATACATGGAAGTTGTAGGGAAAGAGATGACATGGAGCATCTCAATTCCTATGAGTAGGGATTGGAAAAGAGATGTCATTTGGTTCACATCATAAGAACTTTTCTATTGAATCTAGAGATGACATGTATCTCAATTCCTATGAGGAGGGATTAGAAAAGATATGTAATTTGGTTCAGATCATAGGAACTTTTCTATTGAATATACGCTAATGTTTATTTTCCTTTGAAATTAAGGGAGTATAGGAATCCATTCATTTGAACCAAGTGGCTCTAAAGCTATAGAAATGATATCATGTTTATTTCCTTTGAAATATGGAGTATATGAATCTATTCTTATGAACCAATTGGCTCTAAAGGAAAAAATCCTATGAAAATCATATCGTATAGAGTTCCTATGATATTCCTGGACACCAAAGGATGGTTGAAATTGATGCGGGTGACACGATGGTCTTATTTTGTAGACTCCTCCCCCATCTTTATAGTTACCTCTCGAAGATGAATGAAATGATATATACAGGGTATTCTACATGTGCAATTTGGTACATGAAAACTCGGTAAAAGTTTGCGAGGTTCGAATTTTCAGTAAAGCTATATGCACTGCATTTCGGAACGGAGGGAGCATACGGCAGTTGCTAACACTCACGTGGAAGATTTGTGTGTAGGAGGAGTGTCTGTTATGTTAAATGACATGGAAAAACTGACACTGTTGGATGCCGATCTAACGGTTCTTACGGTGTTCATTAGGAAAAGTTTTGTGGCGAATGTTTGTCAGATAATGATTTACGGACACATGCATTGCATTGATATGTGCCCCCCTCCCTCTCACGCACACGCACCCTCATGAGTCACGACTCTCCCGAGTCCTCTCGCAGACTCGCATGTCGCACCCACCGTCTATCTGCAGGTAGACGTCACGCACATATGTGCCCTTCACACCCTACCCTCAGAACTTCTAAAAAACAAAAGACGTCGCACACATTTTATTTTAGCTCACACGTCACACACTTATACTGTTACTCTTGCGGCGAACGTTCTTTGGGCATAGAATATTGTACTCTCACGAAGAGAAGTGGTGCACGCACGCACTAGTTCTCTCACACCCACTCGCTGGTACACGTAGGAGCGCATTTTTTTGAAGCTGGTACAACAAAATCACTCCACTATATATATAAGCAGGAGCCTTAGCGCTTGCTTTACTAGGGTTCCTCTCGTTCACTCTCTCATGCTCTCCAGATCTAGGCAAGACATAGGTGGCCACACTCTCTTGCAACTCATGGCTGGTCACAAATCTGGTCGGACAACCTCGACCGGGGCAGGGGTGTAGGTGCATCGTTCACGCTGTCGTTGGCGGCAAGGGAGGAGACCAATGGCTGCCCGCGCGTCCCGATCGGCGGCCGTGCCATTCTCTCCGAGAGGACACTGGCTCGGGAGTGCCTCCGACCCCTTCTTCCTTCCTGCGGTATTGTGGCCAAGATGCGGCCTCCCGACGCCGTCTTTGCCACATGCCGACGACCCTCGGGTATATATTCCTTTGAAACCTGCCTTGCTCTACTGCCCCAGCTCCCTTCATGTGGATCTTTTTCTACTTCCGTCCGCTGTTCCAAAGCCACCTAGACTTTTACTATTATTAGAGGTAAAGCTAGTTAATACATTCGACTCTAAGAGTTGGTTCAAAAAGGGAAGAAAGTGGGAAAGCTGTAGCATGAATCTAGGACGTGGTTCTAAGAGGAAACGGGGGAAAGTAGTAGATACTGGCTACCCAACCGGTCTCTTGGTTGAAAAGACGAAGAAAGCATGGTGGATGGCGAAGGGTGGGGGAAGTGGACCTATCTCTTGGTTGAAAAAGGAAAGAAAGTGACGGGTGTTGGGGGACAACGCAAATGAGAATGAGCAGGTCTAGATTTCCTGTGCTCACATAGGAAAATGTCACCGAGGAGATAAAAAATGGGACAAATGCAGACATGCTGCCTGAGTGTTTGTCGCTCTCGGCAACCACATCTGCCTCACCACTTTAAGCTTCTGCTGTCCCTACGCCCATATCGCTACCATTAATGTAAAATCACATGAAGCATTAAGCAATGCCACCTAATGTCACTATAAGTAATGGTCTAGTGCCGTCGATAAATTGAAGCAATGCCACCACCATTTTATGAAGTGCTTCCATCTTGCTTTATTTCCCATGAATTGTGTTTTTGCAGTTACACTTAACTCTCACACCGCTAACATTGCTTCATCCCAGTGGAACTGCACAAATTTGATTGCACATTTACTGACCATGTGCTACTCTGATGATAGTAATACTAATGCTATTGTTCTGCATGTTAATCTAGTGGCATTGTTGATGTGATGTGATGCTCCTTACTTAAGGACTCTTCATACTGTCAATCTAGTGCCAATTATAACACAATAGATGTTGTTGTTAATCATACGCCACTGCAAATATCGGTCACTATTTAATTAACCGTATTTTGTATTTGCGCAAACAGGGATGTCTGTCTCCATATCGTTTCGGGATGTCTGTCTCCGTACCGTTTCTATCCATGCAATAAAAAGCACACACCTCAGTTTTAGTCCAACTGCGCAAAATGAAATGGCTATCCCTCGTTGCCATCGTCTAACCTCCAGTCTTCAAGGTATTCCTACATTGGTAGTAACTAAGGTAGAATGACCAACGCAATCTAAAAGGAGCTGATTCGTGCGTTTTACTTCCTGATTGCAATGCAGGGATGAGCAAACCAACTGCATCCTAGCCAGGAATGCACTTTCTACCAGTTCATCCAGGGACCGTGGACTAGCTGGCACGGCTGCACGGTGGTTTTTTGGACAGGTGCGCGGATAAGAGGCATTGTGGTCTACTTATTTCTGCAAATAACGGTGCGTAAATTTAGTGGAATGCACAAGCATTTCAACTGGTCAGTACACTGCATGGTTCAGTTCAGCATTCCAGCTGAGACCACAATTATAATTGGTTATTCTGGAATGAGAGAACCTAACCCTAGATGGTGGCAACAAGAAAAAACCAGAATGAACTCCAGGAAATTTAAGCCTGCCGGGAGGCCCTTTGCTCAGAGAAGCCTTGCTTGTTTTTTCCTGATTTGTAAACCTTCTCACAACTTTGTCTTTTGCTGTGAACTAGTATATGTTTGTTATGTTCTATGAATCATTGAGATGTATAAAATTGCTTAACTTATGCTTTTCAAGTTGTTTATGAAGACGGTTTAATGTGAGTGTTACACATGAGCGCTGGACTAGCGTGTGAATGCTTCGAATTTATTACATTGTGGCCTCAATTAACTGCATGAACCACTGTAACAAGATACATAGTTGCTTATATGTCAGACATCAGATTGTTGATTGTTAGTTGGTCGATAGCCTAGTGTTGAAGCGAGCAGAGCCAATGTGCCGTGTTTTGCACAACTGCTTACAAGTGGGGTATCACCAACAGTGTTTACAAGTACTTATGTATACGTCGGCGCACAGTTCTCGAACGAGTGCTCTATTTCATCAAAACACACACTGCTCATATGATAAACCGTGACAACTTATGTCTTACCATGCCATATTCATGAAAAAACTAGTGAGGACGCATCTGTTTCGGCAACAATTACGATGGTTCTCACATGATTCACGGGCACACAAAAGTAGCAGCAGTTCCCATAGACGGATTCAAACAGAGTACTAGCCCCAGAGGGGTCGATAACAGGCAAGGTTCGAATAATTATACACAATCCAAACTACTATTAAACACTAGTTGGGGCAACCATTTCATGCCTCGATCTAATTTGGGATGGACACAAGATGGACCTTGCCATGAACATCATCGAGGACGTCCCGCAACAGCTCAATCATGTGAACCTTCATGAAGACAACCTTGTGGCCTTGCCACTGATAAACTTGTTTGTGGAGGCATGCCACGTCATCTTCCTGCATAAGCTTGACAAGAATAGTATGCCTCACAAACGAAGGAGTATCTTTGAACTTCTTGTGCTTTAGTACACCCTGGACAACACGCCTGACAACAGTGAGGCTGGAATACAACTCTTCATTGGTATAACCGCAAATGGCTTCCAGGATCCAACAGCCTAAGAACTCTGTTTTCCCAGTGCGTATATTCAGGTTATCTGCCTCATAGCGAGTGACATGTACAACCACACAATCCTTGTCTGCATTAGGGTTCTAATTGAACCAGAAACAAATTCTGAATTACTTTTCAGTATAAGAAACACAAGTTATTTAAACCACTATGTATAACATTGCACTGAAGCTAATAAAATTTTGCATTATTAATCACCACATACTTAGATGAAAAACCACAATCGAGATCGGCAAAGAAGAAAATCACCTTGGGCAGCTCAGCGGGGGGGACTGATACGTCTCCAACGTATCTATAATTTAGAAAGCATTCATGCTATTATATTACCTATTTTGAATGATTATGGGCTTTATTATACACTTTTATATTACTTTTGGGACTAACCTATTAACCGGAGGCCCAGCCCATATTGCTGTTTTATTGCCTGTTTCAGTATTTCGAAGAAAAGGAATATCAAACGGAGTCCAAACGGAATGAAACCTTCGGCAGCGTGATTTTTTGGAAGAATATGATCCTGGAGACTTGGAGTCCATGTCAGAAGATCCTCGAGGAGGCCACGAGATAGGAGGCGGCGCCCCCCTTACAGGATGCCGGCCCCCTGTCTCGTGGACCCCTCGAGCACCTCCCGAACGACTTCTTTCGCCTATATAGTCCCACGTACCCTAAAAACATCCACGGAGAAGATATATCGGGAGTTCTGCCGCCGCAAGCCTCTGTAGCCACCAAAAACCTCTTAGTAGCCATTCCCGGCACCCTGCCGGAGGGGGGATCCTTCACCGGTGGCTATCTTCATCATCCTGGCGCTCTC
Source organism: Triticum dicoccoides (assembly GCF_002162155.2). NCBI lineage: Eukaryota > Viridiplantae > Streptophyta > Magnoliopsida > Poales > Poaceae > Triticum > Triticum dicoccoides. Next base: position 45,319,119 of record NC_041385.1, read on the forward strand.
CATGATGAGGAGGGAGTAGTTCACCCTCGGGGCTGAGGGTATGTACCAGTAGCTATGTGTTTGATCTCTCTCTCTCTCGTGTTCTCTCTCGTGTTCCCTCTATGGCACGATCTTGATGTATCCCGAGCTTTGCTATTGTAGTTGGATCTTATGATGTTTTTCCCCCTCTACTCTCTTGTGATGAATTGAGTTTCCCCTTTGACGTTATCTTATTGGATTGAGTCTTTTATGAGAACACTTGATGTATGTCTTGCCGTGCTTATCTATGGTGACAATGGGATATCATGTGCCTCTTGATGTATGTTTTGGTGACCAACTTGCGGGTTCCGCCCATGAACCTATGCATAGGGGTTGGCACACGTTCTTGACTCTCCGGTAGAAACTTTGGGGCACTCTTTGAAGTACTTTGTGTTGGTTGAATAGATGAATCTGAGATTGTGTGATGCATATTGTATAATCATGCCCACGGATACTTGAGGTGACAATGGAGTATCTAGGTGACATTAGGGTTTTGGTTGATTTGTGTCTTAAGGTGTTATTCTAGTATGAACTCTTGAATAGATTGATCCAAAAGAATAACTTTTAGGTGGTTTCGTACCCTACCATAATCTCTTCGTTTGTTCTCCGCTATTAGTGTCTTTGGAGCGACTCTTTGTTGCATGTTGAGGGATTGTTATATGATCTATCTATGTTATTATTGTTGAGAGAACTTGCACTAGTGAAAGTATGAACCCTAGGACTTGTTTCCTATCATTGCAATACCGTTTACGCTCACTTTTATCGCTTGCTACCTTGCTGTTTTTATTATTTCAGATTAAAATACCTTTATCTACCATCCATATTGCACTTGTATCACCATCTCTTCGCCGAACTAGTGCACCTATAAAATTTACCATTGTATTGGATGTGTTGGGGACACAAGAGACTCTTTGTTATTTGGTTGCAGGGTTGTTTGAGAGAGACCATCTTCATCCTACGCCTCCTACGGATTGATAAACCTTAGGTCATCCACTTAAGGGAAATTTTCTACTGTCCTACGAACCTGTGCACTTGCAGGCCAAACAACGTCTACAAGAAGAAGGTTGTGTAGTAGACATCAAGCTCTTTTCTGGCGCCGTTGCCGGGGAGGTGAGTGCTTGAAGGTATACCTTTAGATCTTGAAATCGAGTCTTTTAGTTTCTTGTTTTATCACTAGTTTAGTTTATAAAATAAAACTACAAAAAAATGGAGTTAAGTTTGTCTCATACGCTTCGTCTTTTTAATATCTTTCGTGAGTTTGATGGAAAGGAAAATTGTGCTCAAGTGCTAGAAGAAGAATGCATTAGAATGCTTGATACTAAATCTTTGAATGATGAGCATGATTGCAATGTTGTTAGTATGAACTCCTTGAATATCCATAGTATTAATGATGATTGCTCTAGTCATGATGAAAATATCTCTTATGAGAATGTCAACTTTTGTGGAGTGCACGTTTGCATGAACACACCTAATAGAGAAGACATTTTTTGCAAGAGGCATAAGAATTTAGAAACTAAATGGTTGCATGAAAGGCTAGGTGTGAGTGCTGAAAATTTAAAATTCCTTTGTCGTACTTGTGAACTTTGCAATGAACGTGGTCATTTACTTCTCCTATGCAAATTGTTTCATGATCGAATCGTGTCCAAAAATTGTGATGATTTGATCTCCATTGCTCATTACAATGAACTTAGTTTGCTTTTGGGTTATGAAGAATTGAAACGTTTACTTAAGGACCTTCCAGAATTTGCCCATAAGAAATTCCTTGATATTGATCTAGAAAATATTTATTTGTTTTGTGCTGAGAATTGCATTGAAAATCCTTATATTTCCATTTACCTAAAGAAAAGAAAGCAAATATAAGATGATGAAAATACTAATGAAAGGGAAGAGACTTCCCAATATCCTCCTATTATTTCTCATGATGAATCAGGTAACGAGGAGGAGCATTCTATTCAACCAATCTCATCAATAAGGAGCTCAAAGAGGAAGGTTGAACCTACACATAATGTGAAGAAGAAAAAGAAAAGAAGGAGCGACAAAGGTAGAAAGGTATGCCTCCCAAATGATGTTGCTCCTACTACTCATTGTGAAGATGATAATTGCTTTACTATTGGTGCTATCCATATTTTTAATGATGAGAGTGATTATGCTTATGATATGAAAAGGCCCAGGCTTGGGGAAGCTATGTTTGATGAGTATGAAATATTTGAGAATATATTTGCTGAAATTAATGTTTTTCCCAAGCTTGGGGATGCTACATTTAGTGAAGATGATATTTTTAGCATCCCAAGTTTTGATATGCAAAGTTATTATGATGATAGCATGCCTCCTACTTATGATGATTATATTGATGAAAGTGGGTTCGGAAGTGTGTCAACTTTAGGAAGTAGTGATCCCACTATTTTGGGGAATGTTGAAATTTATTGTGATGAATATGAAAGTGGATTTGGAAGAGTGTCAACTTTATTTAGTGATTCCACTATCTTGGGAGAGGTTTCAATCGATTATGATGAGAACGAAGTTGCTACTTATGATGATTATTGTGATGAAACTTATGCTATAAAAAGTAGTGATGATTATATTTATAAATCTTGTCATGATTATGATTACCCTTTTTCTGAACATTACTCTTTTAATGTGGAAACAATTTTTAGTGTTCAAGTCTTTTATGATACTCTCACTATTCCAAATGAGAAGAAACTTGCTCATGTGGACAGTAGTAAATTTTCTATGCTAGTAGATCATGAAAAGAATGGTTTAGGTGCTGGTTATATTGTTGAATTCATTCATGATGCTACTGAAAATTATTATGAGGGAGGAATATATGCTTGTAGGAATTGCAATAATGTCAAGTTTCCTCTCTATGTGCTTAAAGTTTTGAAGCTACGCTTGTTTTACCTTCCTTTGCTAGTTGATTATTGTTCCCATAAGTTGTTTGCTCACAAAATCCCTATGCATAGGAAGTGGGTTAGGCTTAAATGTTCTAGTCATATGCTTCATGATGCTCCCGTTGTGTTTCAATTCTTATCTTTTATGTGAGCATCATTGTCATCATCATGCCTAGCTAAAAAGGCATTAAAGAAAATCGCTTGTTGGGAGACAACCCAATATTTATCCTTACTGTTTTTGTGTGTCAACATGATTATGCTACTGTAGTAATCATGTTTTATAGCTTTTGTTTCAATAAAGTGCCAAGTAGAACCTTTGGGAAGACTTGGGTGAAGTTTATGTGATCTTGCTATAAAAAACAGAAACTTTAGCACTCACGATATTAGCTGCCATTTTTTACTGGAGAGTGCTTTTAGGTTGATTATTTTTGCAGATGATTAATAGACAAATTACTCAGGTCCACCAATTTATTTCATAATTATTTGAGTTACAGAAGTATTCGAATGATACAGATTACTACAGACTGTTCTGTTTTTGACAGATTCTGTTTTCATTGTGTTGTTTGCTTATTTTGATGAATTTGTGAGTAGTATCGTAGGGTATGAACCATAGAGAAGTTGGAATACAGTATATATTACACCAATATGAATTTATAATGAGTTCATTACAGTACCTAAGTGGTGGTTTTATTTTCTTATACTAACGGAGCTTACGACTTTTGTTTGAGTTTTGTGTGGTTGAAGTTTTCAAGTTTTGGGTAAAGATTCGATGGACTATGGAATAAGGAGTGGAAAGATCCTAAGCTTGGGGATTCCCAAGGAACCCCAAGGTAATATTCAAGGACAACCAAGAGCCTAAGCTTGGGGATGCCCCGGATGGCATCCCCTCTTTCGTCTTCGTTCATCCATAACTTTACTTGGAGCTATATTTTTATTCACCACATGATATGTGTTTTGCTTGGAGTGTCATTTTATTTTGTTAGTGTTTGCTTGCTGTTAGTTAGAATAATGTTTTGTGCCTTTAGTTTCAATAAAAAAAGTCAAGGATAGCCTTTGCCATGCTTATTTTGCTAAGTTTACATGTTGCTGTTTGAAAACAGAAAGTTTACCGCTGTTGCAAAAATTCCCTAGAAAATTCAGAGAATGTTATAATGTTGAATATTTTTGCATATTAAGATCTGATAAACTTATTACAGTGAGAGTTTTAGTTCATAACTTTTGGAGTCAGGGAAGTATTGATACTCTTGCATTCTTTATAGACTGTACTGTTTTGGCAGATTGCTGTTATGGTTGCATTGTTTGCATATGTTTGCTTGTTTAATGATTCTATTTGAGGATAGGAGTATTAAATATGCAGAGGCATTTAGTATTCAATGTTGAATAATAATATTAGTGATTTGTTACAGTAGAAGATGATATGGTTTTGCATTGGTTTATACTAACCTATGTCACAAGTTCTTTTTGAGTTTGTTGTGAATGAAGCTTTTGATAAAAAGAGAAACCATGATATGAGAGGAATTAAGGAGACACAAAAGTTCAAGCTTTGGGATGCCCAAGGCACCCCAAGATAATATTTCAAGAAGTCTCAAGCATCTAAGCTTGGGGATGCCCCGGTAGGCATCCCACCTTTCTTCTTCGACAATCATCGGTTAGTATCGGTTGAGCCAAGTTTTTGCTTCTTCACATGAGTTGTGCTATCCTTGCAATGTCATTTTATTTTGCTTTGCTTTCTGTTTGAATACAATACCAAGATCTGAATTCTTTAATGAGAGAGAGTCTTCGCATAGTTGCATAATTATTTAGCTACTCATCGATCTTCACTCATATCTTCTTGGAGTAGTTTGTCATTTACTCGTGTGCTTCACTTATATCCTATGAGTAAATTGTTGAATGAGTTGAATGTCATAAATCTGAAATTATATATGCCTCATAATTTGCTTAACCCATGGGGAGTAATGACTTCACATCTAAGAAGTAGAGGTTGTAAATTTATTGACGGTTAGCAAGCATTGTATTCGTCATTTGAACAATTCATAAAAGAATATTGAAGGAAGATAGATTTCACATATAAATATATTATCATAGACATCTTTCATAATTGGGAGCAGTCATTAAGTATGACATGCTAAAGAGTTGATGTTGGACAAGGAATACAACATAATGGGTTATGTTTTCTCGCATCTCAGTTAAAGTATATTGTCATGGATCATTCAAACATGTTGAGCTTGCCTTTCCCCCTCATGCTAGCCAAAAATTCCTAGCACCAAGTAGAGATACTACTTGTGCTTCCAAATATCCTTAAACCCAGTTTTTGCCATGAGTGTCCACCATACCTACCTATGGATTGAGTAAGATCCTTCAAATAAGTTGTCATCGGTGCAAGCAATAAAAAATTGCTCTCTAAATATGCATGACTTATTAGTGTGGAGAAAATAATCTTTGTACGAACTTGTTATGGAAGCAATAAAAGCGACGGACTGCATAATAAAGGTCCATATACAAGGGGCAATATAAAGTGATGTTCTTTCGCATTAAGATTTTGTGTATCCTACCCTAAAAGTGCATGACAACCTCTGCTTCCCTCTACGAAGGGCCTATCTTTTAGTTTATGTCTTTTACTTTATGCAAGAGTCAAGGTGATCTTCACCTTTTCCTTTTTTTTCATTTTATCCTTTGGCAAGCACTTTGTGGTGGGGTGATCCTGATATATATATATATATATATATATATATATATATATATATATATATATATATATATATATATTTCCAATTGGATGTACGTTAGCATGAACTATTATTGTTGACATCACCCAAAGGTGAATATGTTTGGAGGCAACATTATAAGCCCCAATCTTTCTCTGTGTCTGATTAAAACTTCATAACCAGAAGTATTGTGTGAGTGTTAGCAATTGTAGAAGACTATATGATAGTTGAGTATGTGAAGTTTGCTAAATTAAAGCTCTGACATAGACCGTTCCTGAAAATAGGATGAATTGCAATTGTCTCTTTTATCATTTACCTACTCGAGGACGAGTAGGAATTAAGCTTGGGGATGCTGATACGTCTCCAATGTATCTATAATTTATGAAGCATTCATGCTATTATATTACCTGTTTTGAATGATTATGGGCTTTATTATACACTTTTATATTACTTTTGGGACTAACCTATTAACCGGAGGCCCATATTGCTGTTTTATTGCCTGTTTCAGTATTTCAAAGAAAAGGAATATCAAACGGAGTCCAAACGGAATGAAACCTTCGGCAGCGTGATTTTTTTGGAAGAATATGATCCTGGAGACTTGGAGTCCACGTCAGAAGATCCTCGAGGAGGCCACGAGATAGGAGGCCGCGCCCCCCTTACAGGGTGGCAGCCCCCTGTCTCGTGGACCCCTCGAGCACCTCCCAACCTACTTCTTTCGCCTATATAGTCCCACGTACCCCTAAAACATCCACGGAGAAGATATATCGGGAGTTCCGCCACCGCAAGCCTCTGTAGCCACCAAAAACCTCTCGGGAGCCCTTCCCGGCACCCTACCGGAGGGGGGATCCTTCACCGGTGGCCATCTTCATCATCCCGACGCTCTCCATGACGAGGAGGAGTAGTTCACCCTCGGGGCTGAGGGTATGTACCAGTAGCTATGTGTTTGATCTCTCTCTCTCGTGTTCTCTCTCGTGTTCCCTCTATGGCACGATCTTGATGTATCTCGAGCTTTGCTATCGTAGTTGGATCTTATGATGTTTTCCCCCTCTACTCTCTTGTGATGAATTTAGTTTCCCCTTTGAAGTTAACTTATCAGATTGAGTCTTTTATGAGAACACTTGATGGAAGTCTTGCCGTGCTTATCTGTGGTGACAATGGGATATCATGTGCCTCCTGATGTATGTTTTGGTGACCAACTTTCGAGTTCCGCCCATGAACCTATGCATAGGGGTTGGCACACATTCTTGACTCTCCGGTAGAAACTTTGGGGCACTCTTTGAAGTACTTTGTGTTGGTTGAATAGATGAATCTGAGATTGTGTGATGCATATCGTATAATCACGCCCACGGATACTTGAGGTGACAATGGAGTATCTAGGTGACATTAGGGTTTTGGTTGATTTGTGTCTTAAGGTGTTATTCTAGTACGAACTCTTGAATAGATTGATCCGAAAGAATAACTTTGAGGTGGTTTCGTACCCTACCATAATCTCTTCGTTTGTTCTCCACTATTGGTGTCTTTGGAATGACTCTTTGTTGCATGTTGAGGGATTGCTATATGACCTATCTATGTTATTATTGTTGAGAGAACTTGCACTAGTGAAAGTATGAACCCTAGGCCTTGTTTCCTATCATTGCAATACCATTTATGCTCACTTTTATCGCTTGCTACCTTGCTGTTTTTATTATTTCAGATTACAAATACCTTTATCTACCATCCATATTGCACTTGTATCACCATCTCTTCGCTGAACTAGTGCACCTATACAATTTACCATTGTATTGGGTGTGTTGGGGACACAAGAGACTCTTTGTTATTTGGTTGCAGGGTTGTTTGAGAGAGACCATCTTCATCCTACGCCTCCTATGGATTGATAAACCTTAGGTCATCCACTTGAGGGAAATTTGCTACTGTCCTACGAACCTGTGCACTTGCAGGCCCAACAACGTCTACAAGAAGAAGGTTGTGTAGTAGACATCAGCGACATATCCTCGAAGGGGGAAAACTACTCCTGCAGTGCCACGGGGGCTGTAACCTCAAACGGGGTGTTGACCATCTCAGTAGTGGTCGTGAGCGTATCTGGGGTCGGCTCGGTGGCTGCCTCCATCTTCTTGGAGCTCTCTGTCTCGTGGGGATCAGCCTCCCGCGTCTGCTCCAATATTGGTAGATCTTTGCCTGGTTCTCCTTGGTCCATCATGAAACTGACAAATACAAGGAGACCACTGAAAGGAAAACACAATCGCAATGACAATGAAACAAAATAGAGAATAAGGATCGGTTACTGCGTTGCAAAAGTTTTTTTTCTGAACGAAAATATACCAACATCACGGATACGCTTACCTTCCCTTTGTTGGGAGAGAAGAACAGTGGCAGATGCGAGTGTTGCCTTTCTTAAAGACGGTGAGGGAGAAGGGGATTCAGCGAAGAGTGAAATGATGGTTGCTTCGTCCATCAAACTTAGACTGCGGGGGGTGGGGTTTTGTGATACGACGGCTCGTTACTGCCGCGCTACGATCGGGGTGACTCTCCGCCTGCATACCGCCTTCTAATTTGGTGGATGGCATTTGGGCCCGTGCGCTGCATGGCCCGCATGTCGGTGAACAAAAGTATAATGGCATTCAGTAGAGGGAGACATTTCAATGACCTAGGAGGAGCCAGAAGCGGTAGAGTGTCTCCACTGTACTAGTAGTAAATTTTTTTCTGGGTTGCTGTACAGTGTCTCCACTGTACTAGTAGTAATTGTTTCTTTGGGCCCGAGAAAAAACAGCCCGTCCACACTAGTAAATAGTAAAATCAATTCAAAAGCCCTATATTTATTGAATGAGAGGCGCTACCCACACCCAGCACACCGCCCCCCAAAAAAACCTGGGTGCTCTTCTTCCTCATCGCTCCCACCCACCTCATGTCAGCTCGCTCCACTCGTACCCCCAAATTCCTCACCTCACTCCTACAGAAAACTCCAGCTCCCCTTCTTCCTCACTACTACAGAAAAAACCTCAGCTCCCCTTCTTCTTCACTCGCACTACAACTAGGCTCGTCATTCGTTACTCTACTCGAATCTGTGAGCGCGACGCGACGCCCTCGAGGAAAATGGAGTCGGCTGACCCCAGCGCCAAGAAGATGAGGCTCCCGCCAGCGGCGACGCATGTTGTAGATCCCGCACCCGGCAGCGCGGGGAGAACTGGCGACCCCGCCCCCACCGGATCCCAGGAACCCGTAGAATCTCCCGGATGCCGTCCTTGGGGAGATCATCTCGCTTCTCCCCACCAAGGATTGCTGCCGCACCCAAGTCCTCTCAATTTGGTGGCGCCCTCTATGGTACACCGTGCCCCTTAATATCGACTGTCGTCAGCTATCTCTCTTCAATGATTTTGAAATCCCCAGAGCCATCATCTCCTCCCACTAGGGCTCCGTTCAAAGCCTCCGCATCCCGTCATGCTACCTGAGCAAGCATACCATGCCCTGCACGGTCGATGCCTGGCTTAAATCCCCTGAATTCACAGAACTACAACTGCTTGAGTTCTACTATTCCCCTGGAAATCACATACCACATACCGAACGCCATGAACTTGTGCCCTCAGCACCGATGTCCATCTCGTGGTGTTCCTCCTCTCTCCACACCGCCACCTTTGCGCTGTGCTACCTACCAGACAATCTGGTACTAAACCTTCGACTCCCATTACTCAAGAAACTTTCACTTGTGCGGGTTCGTATATCGGAGGCCTCATTGCACAGCATCATGCACTCCAGTTGCCCTACCCTCGAGTGCTTGGTTCTTGTTTTCACAGTTAGAATCGGTTGTCTCCAAATAAAGTCGCCTAACCTTGTAAGAATTGGAATTTCTTTTGACGGAAGGCAGCTCATCATCCAAGATGCCCTTTCACTTAAAAGGTTGATCCTTGATTCTAGTTATTCACCATTGCAAATAACCGTCCTCTCTGCGCCTAAACTAGAGACCTTGGGTGTAATACATGATCTCTATGCTAATTTCAATATGGTGTTTGGCTCCACAGTTCTTTAGGTACTTTATATTATCATCTACACTTGTAACCATACGCTGCATTTTAAATTTCGGCCCATAAGTTATATATCATCTTGGAGTACACATTTTGTACTAATATTATGTTCTATGCTCAACGAAGAGTTTCTCCATGGATGGCCTATCAATGGTGATGGATTCTGTCAAGATCTTATATATCCAAATGATTAGTTTTGATCTGAACAAGATTATTGGCTTGCTGCAATGCTTTCCATGTCTGGAGAAGTTGCATATAAAGGTGATAATTTCACACGCACATTGGAAGCCCGCATATAGTGTACTAGAATTAACCGTTCAGCTGTTGCTCTTTCGACACTCTTTTTTTAGACCTTAACTATTTTCAATCTTCATGTCTATTTAGGCAACAGGACGGGGTAAGAAAGTTATAACCAATCGGTGGATTCACAAGCATCGGGATTTTCTCACTTCTCATGAGATTCGATTGAAGACAATAACGCTAGAATGATATGTAGCCAACCGTGCAAACACTAGATTTGTCACATTCTTCCTGCTGAATGCGAGGTTACTATTGTCCATCAGGCTTAAGTTTATCAGCAGCATGGTTTTGACGGATGGGTATGTCGAAGAGCAAAAAAAGGAGTTTCAGGTGGGCAAAAGAGCATCTGAACGTGTCGGGCTTCTATTTACAACATATTGTGGTCATAATTCAGTAAATTTTACGACCCAGGATGTTCATTCTATGGACCTGACCGATCCATTTGACTGTGACTGTCGAAAACAGTGCTGGAGTTAGATGTTGTTGCCCTTTTCAACCTGGGGTTTTTTGTAAACCTGATGAACAATTAACCCTCGTGCTTTTGTATAGTTTGTAAGCTGGAGTTAGATGTTCCTGCCCTTTTCAACTCGGCTGTGACTGTCATATTTTCTTTGAAACAAGGCATTGCTTGCCATTCATTTAATTTAGAGTGAAATATTGTAACAAATCCCAACCAAGGGACATAACATCACTCTCACCGGCTGCTTGAGCTAACTGTGCATTACAGAAGCCAAGTGATTAGCCCCCAGCAGCACCCACAAACTTATTTCGAGCTAGCACATCAAATGGGATGTAAATTTTCATAGGAAAGGCTGCATGACCGTGACAGATTTGGATTCTGACATTTGGGACCCGCGAGGAAATAGCCTAGCCAGTCAACAAACGATTCTGCCTACCAGCCGTTGGATTGACATCCAACATCTGTCGTGTATCTTCTATCTCTTGTCTTCTTCCTCCAGCCGCCCAAACCGAACCACCCCATCGGCTCCGTCTGCTCCCACATCCCATGGCTGGCTGCGCCTCCGCTGCCCTACCGTACGTACCCTCCAATGTTGGCCAGTCCCTCCCTCTATTCCCCCACACGTCCTGTTATTCTCCGGCGATGTCAGCCCCAACACGCACCCACACTAGAACCAGTCAACCCTCGTACTCCCCTCCGCCTGCGACTGGACCGGCGCATCTTCCACGGCTCCTGTTCATTCCGTCCGAGGCCTCACTGTCGTCCTCCGCCTTGCGGCCTTGGTTCACTCGTCGTGCGTGGTGCGCCGGCCTCTTGCATTGTCAATGTCGTCAACAACCGAGAGGAACAAGGAGATGACTGTACGTGGAGAGGATGACAGTAGGGACCCACTAGCGTCATGGCAGTACGCAAGCAAGTGCCTCTATATTACAAGCCCAAAAATATGGTTCCTCCTAATGGTTGGACATCTGGGGCTCACGCCATTGTCGACGTAGTCAATAAACAAGAGAATTACACTACGAGCGGCTGACACCAGGGACCCAGCAGGTCGCGCAACTTTTTTTTAGGAACAAGTAGTTGTTGTTTATACTAGTTTTAGCGACGGATCAGGGTAACAACGGGGCTGTGCGGGGGCCGTGGCCCGTCTAGCCAGGGTTTTATTTATGTTTACCACATCATGAGCCCAGTTGTGTTTTTTTCTTGCTGAAAATGGCTAGCCCAGTTCTATTTTTTCAAAGAAATATCCAAACAAGGCCTACTTGCTTTATCGGCCCTGCTGGACTGCAAATCGTTCAAGACGAGGAGAGTTTCATTCGGTTTGCCCAGAAATGGGCTGTACATTTTTAAAACACATCAAACCGGGAATTAGTTTCAATTTTTTCATTACAAGATTATAAATTCCATTGATTTTTATGCATGGACAATTATTTGGATTTTATATTTATATAAATTATTTTTCAAAATAGTTTGAATGTGAATCGATATTTCTCGATTAAAAACAGTTGGTCGCACCGAAATATGCAAATTTTTGTATACTTTTTAACCGTGGCCACAATATGGGGTGTAATGCTAACAAAAAGAAGATAGGCTCCAAAAAAATTCTTAAGAATTAGCAAATGGGTTGTACATTATTAGAAAGAATGGCAGATGGGTTGTCTGCTGTTTTCCATAGATTTGAGGCTGACGTGTGCGCCTACTACAGATTGACGCGTATGCTTTCATAAAAAAAAAGGTTGACGCACACGCAATGCCCTGTCAACTTAGTCAACACACAAGAGCAGTGACTCTTGGATGTCCATCCACCAGCTATCGTGCTTCTTCAATCTTTGCTCTTCATGCTCCAGCCGCTCAAACAAGCGCCGGCGGGACTGCCTGCTCCCTCCTCCCCGCGGCCGGCTGTGCTGCCGCGTAGGCCTCACCGCCCCACCGTACTCCCATCGCTGGCCTAGCCATCCCTCTACTGACCCACACCTGCTGTTATTCTCCGGCGAGAGCAGACGAACCAGTAAACCCTCGTACAGTCGTACTCCTCTCCGCGTGGGCATCCACTATCGCGTCTTCCATGGCTCCGCGCCATCCCCTTCCTAGGCCTCGCTGTCGTCCATCGCCCTGATGCTCTCGGCGCGGTGTGGTCAATGTGGTCAACGATCGACTTCCATCGGAAGATTACTGTACGTGGAGAGGCTGACAGCTAGGTCCACAGTGGCTGCAAGGAAGTGCCTCCTTATTACGTGCAAAATAATTATTCCTCCACCTGACAGTGGGGACCCACCAGACGGGCCACCGTATTTCGCGAAAAAACGTTTCCCCCTGACTGTTGGGACCTACCAGCTACACCTTCGCACGCAAGGAAGTGCGTCCGGGCAAAAAAACAAAACAATTCGCCAACTGACTGCTGGGACTCACCAGCTACACCTTCGCACGCAAGGAAGTGCGTCCGAGAAAAAAAAATGATTCGCCCCCCTAACTGCTGGGACCCACCAGCTACATCTTCGCACGCAAGGAATTTCCTGACAGTGGGGACCCACCTGGTTGAAGCGTATGTAGCGTTGTCATTCTGGTCGCGAACATGTACGTACATACTGGTGGATGTAGAGGCGCGCACATGTTGTAGTAGAGGCGCGCACGTGTTGTAGTGGAGGTGCGCACATAGCATGTACACGTACGTACAGTGGCCAGGGTGCAAGAAAGAAAATACGGCCACGTATGTGTACATACGGGTGGGGTCTCGAACGCCTACTCGCGCATATATACGTTCGGCCAGGGCTCGTCTACATTGGTTGGGTCGGAACGGAGAAACAGCATCGTCATTGTTTTCGTGGGGAGCCAACCAGCTGGGTCGGAACGGAATGCATCGTCGTGTTCATCGGGAGGGCTTGGACGGAACAGGTGATGGAAACGAGGCCTGGCATACCGCAGAACGGCGGAAACGGCCTTGTGTTTGAACGGCCACGTTCGAAACGGGATCCTGTTCATTGGGAGGGGTCTGGCATACCGCAAAACAGAGAAAACGGACCTCCCACGGTCGAAACAGGGGTCCTGTTGATCGGGAGGGGTGTGGCGTACCGCAAAACGGACAAAACGGACCTCCTACGGTCGAAATGGGGGTCCTGTTGATCGGGAGGGGTATGGCGTACCGCAAAACGGACGAAACGGACTTGTGTTGGAGCGCTACGGTCGAAACGGGGGTCCTGTTCATCGGGAGGGGTGTGGCGTACCGCAAAACGGGACTCCACGCGATACTGTTCATCTCCACCGTC
>NC_041385.1:45333253-45357727 GCF_002162155.2 Triticum dicoccoides
AATGCTCACTGTTCATCCAGAGAGGCAGCATCGATCGACTTTAGTTAGCAGCAGTAGCAAAGGAATCGCTCGATCGGATTCAGTTAACAGCCATCGATCGATCGCTCGGGTTCAGTAACGCGTAGCCTGCAATGCAATCGCTTGGGTTCAGTTAGAGCCCAACGCCTCGCTCGGGTTCAGTTAGAGCCAACGCCTCAGACACACGCGCGTACGTGTATGAGAGAAACGCGCATCGCTCGGCCCCCGACCACCCACCGTAACCGGGAACTCCCCGAAATTTTCCTCGCCCTCGCTTCTACCATAGTTTTTCCGTCATGGACGGCCCAAAGAATGTCATGCAGCTGGGTCTCCGGCATGCCCAGGATGAAAAGCCCATTTTCTGTCATGATTTTTTGTCATAAAAGTAGGAGCCCACCACATCTCTGATGATACCGGTTATCGTCATAGAAGTGTCATATGTATGACAGGAAAAAAATTTGTTCAGCCCAAAATGTCACGGATGTGTCTTTTTTTTTGTAGTGCTAGCCTCCCTAAGCTTCTTGATGTCCTCCTGTGGGACAGATAAGGCCAACTACCGGCCTTGAAGGTTGCATCCAGACATGGTTGAAGTTCTGAAGCACTTAACCTGAACCTTGGGTGTTGGATCTTGAGGTAGGAGAAGGGAAGGATCGAGCGTGGAAAGAAAAAGACAGGTCTTGGCCCCTTTATAAAGAGGGTGAATATCAAGCGTCCTCCGCGTGGCCGTTTGGAACTTGCCTAAAATCAAGGAGTCATACAAACAAGCACGGTTGGGTTACCCACACCCATATTGATGAGAATCCTGTGATAAGGGGAACATGATCACTGCTTCGACAAGACGTGTCAATAAAACCGCCTCACAATACGTGCGGTAGCAGGCTGGGAAAAAACGGTCCGTATTGTCGGTGGGAAACGACACCTATGGGATCACAAGAATCCCTACTACGGTTGCGGGACGCGGGGTTGTGAGAAGAGCAGGATTAGCAATTGACACGAGGATCGTTTACCCAGGTTTGGGCCGCAAGGATGCGTAAAACCCTAGTTTTGCTTTGGTGGATGTATTGAGTGTTATTGAGCTCTCGAACTAGCTACGGGTGTTGTGTGGTTCGAAAGAGCCGAATCCTTTTCCTGTATGCCATGGGCCTCCTTTTATAGGCGAAAGGGGCTGCCATAGTGGCACACAGGAGGTGGAACGGCCTACAGTGTTGCGATCTTGTCGCTCGTATTACAAGACAAGATGCATTTAATGCATGGCTTAGATGTCACTCACTTTATCGGGGACAGGAGCGAGGCCCGTCCCGTCCATCGCCACTCCTCCTCGCTTCGACACACGCCCCGGCCAGCAATGCATGCGGTGCCATGTAGGCAGGCAAGCAGCAGAGGTGGCGCGGTGGTGGAGCCTCCACAAAGATCTGCATGTCGCCACGCAGGTGCGTGCTGAGTTGGCTTGGAAGCTGCATGTTGCCACGCAGGTGCCTGCCCAGCTAGTTGGGCTGGCAGCTTCATGCGAACGGCTGCAGGGAGTTGGTTCGTGCAGGCCTGGCAGTGGCCCTGCTGTAAGATCTGCATGGGTCCCCGGCAAGGATCTTGTCATGACGCGTTGGCGTCCCCGGCAAGGATCTTGTCGAGGGTCTTGTGGATTTCTTCAGTAAGGGTCTTTGGTGAGGATTGTTGCCTCTCAACCCCCATCTGATCTTGAGCATTCTATGTCTTCACAAAGATCTGCATGCCACCACGGAGGTGCCTCCCGAACCCTGGTCCAACGTGGTTATTGACATTGCAGGCCGTGGGTTCAAGGGTGGTTCGCTCTGCCGGTGTGGGCGAGCTGCCCTGGCAAGGGCCTTGCATAGGTTGCTGAGGTTGCCCCGGCAAGGGTATTGCCAGGGAAACCTGCTTCGTCCATCTGCACTTTGTGGCCTTGGTCCTTGATGTTGCCTTGTTTGTCTCGAGCCTTCGGCTTCCCTCCTTCGCCCTGCTATGTGTGGCCACGGTACGTGGCTCTAACTGCCCGCACACAAATAAAGGGGTCAAAAGGAGAGCCCCTACTTTTTTACACCGATAGGAGCCCCCGGGCCTAGGCCATACATAAGCGCGAAACGTTGTTGGGCCAGGCCCAGAACGGTGCATGGGCAGGCGGGCGGATTTTACCGCGGAAACTGCTCTGTCCGCTGCACTTCCCCACGACCCGCGTTGAACACGCAACATGGGGGCCGCGCGCGTGTGCGTGACGGAAGCATGCTGGCGTCATCTTGTGGTGGACAGTAAAGAGGCGGCTTGCGTGTCTCTTCAAGACCGCAGGGCCGCTGCTCATTTAATGCCCTCGCTTGGGAACCGTCGCTCCACGTGTCCCACTACGCCCATCCCTTGCGCCATGTTCACTGCATGCACGATGCAAATCGAATGACAGGTGTGCGGGATGTGGGAAGTCGTGCGTGCGTGGGTCGATTCCCACGCGCCTTCAATGGAGCGGGGAGGGCGGTCGACGGCCCCGCTTGCTGTCACTTCAACGGGCCGGATTGGACGAGAGGGGGCAGCCGAGCCTCGCCCCCACCCCTTTATAAAGAGGGGAGGGAGAGGAACGGTGCCTCTCAATCCTTCGTCATCTTCCTCTCCCCATTCCTGCTTCCTCCTTTCCTCTGTTATGGCGAGGGGGCGTGGCGACGCTTCATCGGTGGCGGCGACGGTCTCAGCTAGACAACGTATTGCTCCTCCCCAAGAGCTCGTAGCGGCAGAGCCGGCCGCTAGAGGGAGGGGGAGGGGGCGAGGCCGAGGCCGTCGTGGTGCTTGAGGGAGAGGAGGACGGGGCGGCAGATCGGCCTTGCCTCAGCCAGCGGCCCCTCCTCCGATGGAGGGCCACGTCAAGGACAACCCTTGCGAATTCTTTGTCAGGCTGCACCAGCCGCCGCGCCGTCGTCTTCGCCTCCCGACTCCATTTGCGCGGGAGATGGAGCTAGATCCACCACAGGCATTGCAGCTGCATATGAGGGGTTGCGGGAACAGCGGCACATGGGTCGACGTCGAGTTCCCCGCCCCTCACGTCATGTATCTCCGCCGAGGGTGGAAGACCTTCGCTCACATCCACAGCTTGACGGAGGGGCTCACTCTCCATTTCAAACTAATGGAGAGTGGCCTTCTCTCCGTCAAGATCTTCGAGCACTTCGGGACTCGCGTAAGGTGCTGCGTTGGAGAGCTCTTTTAACGATCAAGATTCCTCCTCGAGCGAGAGTGGCGAGGGAGACAATGGCAGCGATGACGAGGGTAGTGGGCGGCAGGATGACGGGCCCGACTAGGCGTCGGGCACTGCTCCGAGCGGCACCGGCGACCCCATCATCCATGTCGCCAACTCCTTGAACTTCTCGGGGTCATCTCCTTGGGCGGCTGGCGTTGGGAGGCTGTGGAAGAGGAAGAGGGCGGGCGGCAAGGCTGTCAAGCCGGAGTACGCGGGCACCGACGTCTTCGTCGCGTATTGACGTCATGCCGCCTCGTCTTCGAGCTCTTCCTCCGGTGCTGCCATCACCATTCAGCCTTTGGACGGCCACCGGGATGTTCCGTTGGTGTCTTCTGCCACTCGTAGCTTGCCTAGGCGCCCCTTTTGCCCTTCGGCCTTCTTGTTTCATTTCCTGAGGAGAGGGACAAGAAAGGGATTACGGGCATCTTATCTCTTTTTAGTCTTGTAAGCCTTCATTAATTATAGAACTTGTAATCCCCTTTCTCATGTTTTTCATTTCGTATGAACTGTACCTGTACGGGATGTTTTTTAATGAAAAAGGGATGTTTGCCGGGTTTTTCTTTCGTGGGTGGAACCCACGACAAGGAGCGAATCCTTGTTATTTTTTAAGATAAACGTTTTTCGCCCGGCAATAGGCCTTGTCGTCCCCCCCCCCCACTTCGCTCGACCTTTCTCATGCCCTTGGCAGAGGCAGGGATGAGGTGGGCTTAGGCTCGTCGTTTCATTTCCTTGCTGCCGCGACTATGACCAAATTCGGCCCCAGGAGATAGTCCCGGGGTACGGAAAGAGGGGAGCACGGTAGTCTAGGGATAAAATGAGGTTTCACATATCCCAGTCCATAACAAAATGCATGATAGAGCATAGAGAACTTATCTGGATCTGCAGCTGATACGTCTCCAACGTATCTATAATTTTTGATTGTTCCATGCTATTATATTACCTATTTTAGATGTTTATGGGCTTTATTTTACACATTTATATCATTTTTGGGACTAACCTACTAACCGGAGGCCCAGCCTGTATTGCTATTTTTTTGCCTATTTCAGTATTTCGAAGAAAACGAATATCAAACGGAGTCCAAACGGAATGAAACCTTCGGGAGCGTGATTTTTGGAACGAACGTGATCCAGAGGAATTGGAGTGCAAGTCAAGAAGCAGCCGTAGCTTCCACGAGAGGGTAGGCCCCCCCTCCCCCTGGGCCCCTCGGGCGTCCACCAACGTACTTCTTCCTCCTATATAAGCGTACGTACCCCGGAAACATCCAGGGAGCAACCGAAAAACAATTTCCACCAACGTAACCTTCTGTATCCGCGAGATCCCATCTTGGAGCCATCACCGGCGTTCTGCCGGAGGGGGAATCCACCATGGAGGGCTTCTACATCAACACCATAGCCCTTCCGATGAGTTGTGAGTAGTTTACCACAGACCTTTGGGTCCATAGTTATTAGCTAGTTGGCTTCTTCTCTCTTTTTGGATCTCAATACAATGTTCTCCCCCTCTCTCGTGGAGATCTATTCGATGTAATCTCTCTTTGCGGTGTGTTTGTCGAGATCCGATGAATTGTGGGTTTATGATCAGATTTATCTATGGATAATAATTGAATCTTCTCAGAATTCTTTTATGTGATTGAGTTATCTTTCCAAGTCTCTTCGAATTATCGGTTTGGTTTGGCCTACTAGATTGATCTTTCTTGCCATGGGAGAAATGCTTAGCTTTGGGTTCAATCTTGAGGTGTTCTTACCCAGTGACAGAAAGGGTTGCAAGATACGTATTGTATTGTTGCCATCGAGGATAAAAAGATGGGGTTTATATCATATTGCTTGATAGTTCCTGTAACATGTTGTTTGATAGCTCTAAACATTGCAACCTGATGTTATTTTCTGCAAAATCTGAAACTGTTATTATTTGCAATCTTGCCATTTGTGTTTGAGCATGTTCTAGTGTTTTCTGGAGATAGCTCAGTGTTCATGTTTTGTTATGCTTTACCTGTACATCATGTCCATGCGTTTTGTTCTTATGTTGAGGTGCTGTAGCATGTTGTTTTGATGCTTGCAAGATGCCTAGTTGCTGTTTTGGACAGATTGTTGCTATAACTTGTATAGTGTTTGTGTGTTGAACCGTTGCTCCATTTTGAGTGTGCTCTATATGAAACTTGCTTAGAATTGCATGTAGTTTCATATTATCATGTTGCATCCATGTTTTGAGGTGTTTGCTTGATGTTTGTATGCATTTTGCACCAATGCCATGTTTAACTTGCTTTGCTCATATCTTTTAGGCCGTAGCTCCGAACTAAATGAACTTTATATATAACTTGACTAGAATCTCGTGTAGTTCATATTTGTGCATCTTAACTTGCTGTTTAACAACTTGAACATAAGTTTTATTCAGATCTGGACCAATTTCGAAATATGCATATGAGGACTTACCAGAATTGTTATATGTTGTTCCCGGCCACATTTGAACTTGCCTTGATGTGTTGTTTTGTTTTGCATCATCCCTTGCCATGAGTAGCTTCATGTAGTCTTGTCTTGCATCATACTTGTTTGTGCATCATGTCATGTTCATGTGTGGTGTGTTTACCATGTTGTGTGCTTCTCTCGATAGTTCCTGTTTCGTTGCGATCGTGAGGATTCGTTCGTCTACGCTTGGTTCGGCTTCATCCGTTCGTCTTCTTCATGGACTCGTTCTTCTTCCTAGCGGGATTTCAGGCAAGATGACCGTGACCTTGGATCTCATTACTATCATTGCTATGCTAGTTGCTTCGTTCTATCGCTTTGCTGCGCTACCTATCACCTGTTTATCAAGCCTCCCAAATTGCCATGTCAGCCTCTAACCTTTTTCACCCTTCCTAGCAAACCATTGCTTGGCTATGTTACCGCTTTGCTCAGCCCTCTTATAGCGTTGCTAGTTGCAGGTGAAGTTGAAGATTGCTCCATGGTGGACAGGATTATGTTGGGATATCACAATATCTCTTATATTATTAATGCATCTATATACTTGGTAAAGGGTGGAAGACTCGGCCTTATGCCTGGTGTTTTGTTCCACTCTTGCCGCCCTAGTTTCCGTCATACCGGTGCTATGTTCCCAGATTTTGCGTTCCTTATGCGGTTGGGTGATTTATGGGACCCCCTTGACAGTTTGCTTTGAATAAAACTCCTCCAGCAAGGCCCAACCTTGGTTTTACCATTTGCCTCACCACCACCTATATTTACCTTGGGAGTAATTAACCCAAGGGTCATCTTTATTTTAGCCCCCCCCCGGGCCAGTGCTTGTCTAAGTGTTGGTCCGAATCGGGCAGACTGCAGGGCCACCTCGGGGCAACTCGAGGGCTGGTTTTACTCGTAGGCTGACCTATCCGGTGTTGCCCTGAGAACGAGATATGTGCAGCTCCTATCAGGATTGTCGGTGCATCGGGCGACTTTGCTGGTCTTGTTTTACCATTGTCGAAATGTCTTGTAAACCGGGATTCCGAGTCTGATCGGGTCTTCCTGGGTGAAGGTATATCCTTCATTGATCGCGAGAGCTTATCATGGGCTAAGTTGGGACACCCCTGCAGGGTATAATCTTTCGAAAGCCGTGCCTGCGGTTATAGGCAGATGGGAATTTGTTAATGTCCGGTTGTAGATAACTTGACACCAGCTCCGATTTAAAACGCATCAACCGCGTGTGTAGCCGTGATGGTCTCTTTTCGGCGGAGTCTGGGAAGTGAACACGGTTTTTGGGTTATGTTTGACGTAAGTAGGAGTTCAGGATCACTTCTTGATCATTGCTAGCTTCACGACCGTTCCGTTTGCTCTCTTCTCGCTCTTATTTGCGTATGTTAGCCACCATATATGCTTAGTCGCTGCTGCAACCTCACCACTTTACCCCTTCCTTTCCCTTTAAGCTTTGCTAGTCTTGATACCCATGGTAATGGGATTGCTGAATCCTCATGGCTCACAGATTACTACAACAACAGTTGCAGGTACGGGTTTATGCGATGATCTTGACGCGAGAGCGATATTCGCTTGTTTTGGAGCTCTTCTTCTACTTCTTCTTCGATCAGGGGATAGGTTCCAGGTCGGCAGCCTGGGCTAGCAGGGTGGATGTCGTTTGAGTTTCTGTTTGTGTTTCATCAGTAGTCGGATGATGCTCTAATGTATTGTGATGTTGTACTTGTGTGGCATTGTATGCCTCTTGTATGTATCCCCATCTATTATGTAATATTGATGTAATGATATCCACCTTGCAAAAGCGTTTCAATATGCGGTTCTATCCTTGGTGGGACCTTCGACTCTTTAGGATAGTATCACATATTGGGCGTGACACACGGGTAGCTTGAGGGCGGCGCGCTTTGACAGGTAGTCGGCGATGTCGTTCTCCATCCGAGGGACGTGCTCCACTTGTATACCATCAAAGCGCTCCTCCAGTTTCCTCACCTAATCTACGTAAGCTTTCATCAACGGGCTTTGATAGTCTTTGTTGATCTGCCTGACGACGAGCTGTGAGTCGCCCCTGACGACGACCTTTTTGACTCTGAGGTCCGCTGTGATCCTGGGACCGGCAAGCAAACCCTCGTACTCGGCGGTGTTGTTAGTTGACATCTCCCTGGGGAAGTGCATCTGGATGACATACTTGAGGTGCTCTTCAGTGGGTGCAACAAGCAGCACACTAGCACCGGCGCCTTGTAGCGAAAAGGCCCCATTAAAGTACATGATCCAGTTGTGGCTTGTTTCCTTGCCGAGGAGAGTGGTCTCCTACACCTCTTCGTTGGGCGTCGAGGTCCATTCTGCAACAAACTCCGCCAAGACTCTGCTCTGAATCGTCGAGGTACTTTCAAACTTTAAACCGAAACTTGACAGCTTCAGGGCCCATTCCACGATCCTCCCCGTTGCATCTGGGTTATGCAGTATTTGCTGCAATGGGAGGCGGGTGACCACCGTGATCTCGTGCGCTTGGAAGTAATGGCGCAGCTTCCTCGAGGCCATAAGAAGGCCGAAGAGCAGCTTTTGCACACCTGAGTACCTCGACCTAGACCCTGCAAGAGGGAGCTGACGAAGTAAACTAGGTGCTGCACCATTTTCTTCTTCTGCGCCTCTTCACCCAGTCGCATGGGTCCTATCACACTGGCGTCAGCCTCTGCCGGGGACTCAGTCTTGCCGGGATCGAGCCCTGTCGAAGAGGGTTCCGGCTTGCCATCTGTTGACTCTGCCGCTGCTGCTGCCTCCTCGTCGACCTCTCTCTGCGCCACTAGTGCGGCGCTAACCACCTGATTTGTTGCCACCAGATACAGCAACAACGATTCTTGTGGTTTGGGCGCAACCAGCACTGGGTAGAGGAGAGGTATTTCTTCAAATCCTGCAGCGCTGCCTTGGCCTCCGGGGTCCACTCCACTGGCCCTGTTTTCTTCAAGATCTTGAAAAAGGAAGGGCACGCTCCGCAGACTTGGAGATGAATCGACTCATGGCAGCAACGCAGCCAGTGAGCCGACGCACGTCCTTGATCCGTTTGGGTGCCTCAATCTGCTCAATGGCCTTGATCTTATTCGGGTTTGCTTTAATCCCGCGCTGGGACACAAAGAATCCGAGAGGCTTTCCAGATGGGACGCCGAAGACACACTTCTCAGGGTTCAATTTGAGGTTGATCTTGCACAGGTTTGCAAATGTTTCCTCCAGATCTTGCACAATTGTTGCTTTGTCCTTGGTTTTGACCACTATGTCATCCATATAACTTCATATTTCTATGTAGCTGGGGCTCAAAACCAATTTGGACCGCTCTTGCAAAAGTTGAGCCAGCACTCTTCAACCCGAAAAGGCATCCGTAAAAAGCAATACGTACCACATGGGTGATGAATGTTGTCTTCTCCTCGTCCTCTTTCATCATGAAGATCTCGTGGTATCCCGAGTAGGCGTCGAGGAATGATAACAGGTCACACCCAGCCATGGAGTCAACAATCTGTTCAATGTGCGGTAACAGGAAGGGATCCTTTGGACAAGCCTTATTGATGTCTGTATAATCAATACACAGTCTCGACTTCCCGTTTGCCTTGCGCACCACTACCTGATTGGCCAACCACGTCAGATGGAGTACTCATCTTACCAAGCCTGCCGTCTCTAGTTTTCTGATCTCCTCCGTGATGAACTCCTGCCTTTCCAGAGCTTGCTTCCTGACCTTCTGCTTGACGGGTCACGCACGAGGACAGACAACAAGATGGTGCTCAATCACTTCCCTGGGAACGCCGGGGATGTCGGAGGCTTGCCATGCAAACACATCGACATTTGCCCGCAGGAAAGTGATGAGCTCGCCTTCCTATTTGCTGTCGAGGGTGGAGCTTATGGTAAAAGCCCCCCGCCCCATGTCGTCCTCCTTGACGGGCGCCTTCTTGGTCTCCGGTGGTGCAGCTCTGGACTTCTTGTTCTTGCCGGATGATCTCTCTGGCACTTCCTCAATGGGAGCACAACACCCCGAAGAGGTGCGCTTGCCGGAGTAGGTGCGAGGGGTCTTGCTGGTCTTCTTCCCTCCCGGGGATCCATCGGCAGGAGCAGGTGCCTTGGTGGCAGCTGCTGCAACTGCTTCCCGGTAGAGTTGGTCGGCGCAAATCAACGCATATTTCTTGTCGGAGGGGATGGTGATGATGTTCATCATCCCGGGCATCTTCAGCATGTTGTAGGCCTAATGTGAAGCCTCCATGAACTTGGCTAGTGCCGGGCGGCTGAGGATCCCGTTGTAGGGCAAAGGGGTCTCGGCTACATCGAAGATAATCCTCTCCGTCATGTGGTTCAACTCACCTCCGAATGTCACGGGCAGCGTGACCTTTCCCTTTGGCTGGCTCTTCCCCGGGTTGACCCCTTAGAACGTGCCCGTCTCCTCGAGGTCTCCATCTGGGATTTGCAGCCTCTTGATCACAACAGGCGAGATCAAGTTCAAACCGGCCCCACCGTCAACCAGCATCTTCGTCACCTTGAGGTTGCGGATTGTTGGTGAGACCAACAACGGCAGGCACATGACCGCAGTAGTGCGGTCAGGGTGGTCCTCGATGACGAAGATGATAGGTGTACTGGACCACCTCAGCGGTTTTCGTGCATTGACCGACGTCTCCACCGCTGTGATTTCACATGCCCACTGCTTGAGCTGGCGGTGGGATGTATGCAGCGAGGCTCCACCATCAACGCACATGGCTTTTGTGGCTTTCTGAAACTCGTGGTCGCCGGACTTATCATCCTCATCATGATCATCGTCTTCCCATTTCTTGTCGCGGCCCCGGGCAGGCCTCTTCAGCTGATTGTCATTGCCGCGGTGGCCCCCTTAGCTGCCACATTTCTTGCCAGATCCTTCGGCACCTTCTTGGCCTTTCTCCTTGTCCCGCCGTTCATATTCGGCTTTCTGCTTCTCAGCAAGCAGCTCTACTTGCCGACAGTTTTGGAGATCGTGGCCTTTGGTGTGATGGATCTTGCAATACTGCTTGTCGGGGCCTCCTGGCTTATCGGCATCGGCCAAGGCCCGGCAAGCGGCACACCTGGCAACCTCCTTGCCGGGGTCACTTGCCTTTGGTTTCTTGGTGGCGCCGGTATCGTCGGATCCCTCGACGGCAAGCATGATCTTGCTCCGGCGCTTCCTATTACGGTGCCGGCCCTTCTTCGCCGGGGTGGCGGTATCATCCGTGGAGTTGGTTTCCGTGCCAGCGTCTTCGCCGGGGTACTTCCTTCCCTCCTCAGCGCAAGCGCACCAATCGGCCAGAACATAAAGTTCGGCCACATCTCTGACCTTGTTCATCTCCAGCTCTTCACGCATCTTACGATTGCGCAGATTTTGATGGAATGCACTGATCACGGTGGCAGGATGAACGTCGGGGATGTTGTACTACACTCGGCTAAACCTTTGGATGTCCTTGCGCAAGTTTTTTCTCCTTCTTCTGGGGGATGATATGCAGATCACTCGCCTCGCCATGAGCTTGGTGGCCTCCGGTGAAGGCGCCAACAAACTCATGACACAGATCTGCCCAAGAAGAAATGGAGTCTATCTGCAAGTGCATCAACCATGAAATAACATTGGGCTTGAGTGCCAACGGAAAGTAATTGGCAAGCACCTTGTCGTCGCAGGCCCCAGCAGCTTGCATCATGATGGTGTAGATGTTGAGGAACTCCGACGGGTGAGTCTTGCCGTTGTACTTTTCGCCAACGTCGGTCTTGAACATGCGGTGGGAGGGCCACTGGAACTGCCGCAGCTCACGGGTGAAGGCCGGACAACCTACCTCGTAAGGTAGGCTGCCGTAGCCTCTCAGTGCTGGGTGGTCCGTAGTGGGCCCTGCCCACCTGTCCGACTGGTGGCGTGCGTCATGCCGTCGCTCGATGGTGGTCCGAGCGTCTTCATGAACTTTCTCCCGAGGAACCTGGCGTTGGTCGCAGTGGGTTCGCGGGTCGAACGATGCTATGGAGATATCATCACAAGCGTCGTCGCGATGGACCGACACCCGCGGTGGTCGGGAAGGAGGGGAGTGCACCGTGGCCGCATCGCCTCCAGCCCGGCCTCCGCTGGCATGCGGTGGCCCGATGGAGCGACGGCCTACAGGTCCCGCCAGCCGCAACTCATTGTTGTTGGTGATGCCGACGAGGCTCTGGACGGTGGCCCTCCATTCGTCCAGCTTCTCCGCGACGAGAGAAAAATCGAGGAGCAGCTGCACGCGTGCTAGGGCTTTCGCTGGCGTGGGTGGCGGCAAAAGATGGGTGGACCGCGATGCGCCTCGACTTCTAACCGCGTTAGAAGGAGCCACGTCACGGCCCCGCAGCCATTCGCCATCCCCGTCAGCATCTCAGCACGCATGCTGGCCTTCCTCATCATGTGAAGGGCGCATGGGACTCTTTACAGGACGGCACCCAGGGTCACCAGCAGGGCGGCGCTGCTGGTCACACACAACCTAAGAAGAGCGCACCGTGGGCGCCGGTGTTGGCGTCTTGGAGGCCACCGTGCCGCCGTTTGGCGGAATGGCAGCGCCCCTGGAGGGCCCCGCACCGCCTGCGGGGGGCCCGACTCCATCTCTGGAGCCCGCGACTGGCGGCTCGTCACCTGGTGCGTGAATGACAGCGCTCGCCAGGCCTGGACCGACAGAGTGATGTGGATGGTCGCGGGCCGCACCATGAGTCCTCTCTGTGACTGGCCCGCTACTGGTCTGCACCGGTACTGACAATCCGGTCCCCGAGGTACCAATTGCCATGGTCGTCTTCTTCCTAGGAGCCATGGCGATGAAGAACGGCTAGGTCAACTGCTAGACCGGATTCTCACAATTACGCCCCCTGCCTGGCGCGCCAAAGATGTCGGTGGGAAAGGACACCTATGGGATCACAAGAATCCCTACTATGGTTGCGGGGCGCGGGGTTGTGAGAAGAGCAGGATTAGCAATTGACACGAGGATCGTTTACCCAGGTTCGGGCCGTAAGGATGCGTAAAACCCTAGTCCTGCTTTGGTGGATGTACTGAGTGTTCCTGAGCTCTCGAACTAGCTACGGGTGTTCTGTGGTTCGAAAGAGCCGAATCCTTTTCCTGTATGCCATGGGCCTCCTTTTATAGGCGAAAGGGGCTGCCACAGTGGCATACAGGAGGTAGAAAGGCCTACAGTGTTGCGAGCTTATCGCTCATATTACAGGACAAGATGCATTTAATGCATGGCTTAGGTGTCCCTCACTTTATCGGGGATGGGAGCGAGGCTCGTCCTGTCCGTCGCCGCTCCTCCTCACTTTGACACGCGCCCCGGCCAGAGATGCATGCGGTGCCATGTAGGCAGTCAAGCAGCTGAGGTGGCGCGGTGGTGGAGCCTCCACGAAGATCTGCATGCCGCCATGCAGGTGCGTGCTGAGTTGGCCTGGAAGCTGCATGTTGCCACGCAGGTGCATGCCCAGCTGGTTGGGCTGGCAGCTGCATGGGAACACCGGCGGGGAGTTGGTTGGTGCGGGCCTAGCAGTGGCCCTGCTGTCACCTCTGGCAAGGGTCTTGCCGTGGCGCGCTGGCGTCCCCGGCAAGGATCTTGCCGGGGGTCTTGTGGATTTCTTCGGTAAGGGTCTTTGGTGAGGATTGTTGCCTCTCAACCCCCATCTGATCTTGAGCATTCTATGTCTTCACAAAGATCTGCATGCCACCACGGAGGTGCCTCCCGAACCCTGGTCCAACGTTGTTGTTGACATTGGAGGTCATGGGTTCAAGGGTGGATTGCTCTGCCGGTGTGGGCTAGCTGCCCCGGCAAGGGCCTTGCCGGGGTTGCTAAGGTTGCCCCCGGCAAGGGTCTTGCCGGGGAAACGTACTTCGTCCATCTGCACTTTGTGGCCTTGGTCCTTGATGTTGCCTTGTTTGTCTTGATCCTTCGTCTTCTCTCCGGCCTCCCTCCTTCGCCCTGCTATGTGTGGCCACAGTGCGTGGCTCTGGCTGCCCTGCACAAGTAAAGGGGTCAAAAGGAGAGCCCCTACTTTTGTACACCGACATGTATAATGACCGGGCCGCGGCGTGATGTCATGCTATGAAAAGTTGTCAGCAGATTAGATTCGTGGAATATTGTGCTCTCTACGGTGGTATCTGGAATTTGTTTTGCAGAGTCGGACACGATCCTTGTGTTCAAAATCTTATATGGAGTATTCCAAGAAGGAACCCGCCTTGCAATGCCGAAGACAATCTGCACGCCGGACTCATCGTCATTGAAGCCTGGTTCAGGGGCTACTGAGGGAGTCCTGGATTAGGGGGTCCTCGCACAGCCGGACTGTTGGACTATGAAGATACAAGACTAAAGACTGTGTCCCGTGTCCGGGTGGGACTCTCCTTTGCATGGAAGGCAACCTTGGCAATTTAGATATGTAGATCTCCTTCTGTGTAACCGACTCTGTGTAACCCTAGCCCCCTCCAGTGTCTATATAAATCGTAGGGTTTAGTCCGTAGGACAACAACAATCATAATCATAGGCTAGCTTCTAGGGTTTAGCCTCTACGATCTCGTGGTAGATCAACTCTTGTAATACTCATATCATCAAGATCAATCAAGCAGGAAGTAGGTTATTACCTCCATCGAGAGGGCCCAAACCTGGGTAAACATTGTGTCCCCCGCCTCCTGTTACCATTAGCCTTAGACGCACAGTTTGGGACCCCCTACCCGAGATCCGTCGGTTTTGACACCGACAGTACCCAACAGTTTCCTTTGGGTATCCTATGAAGACGCACTTCTCTGATTTGGGTTCAAGCTTATCGGGTTGAAGCTTTTTCACATAAGCATCGCAGCCCCAAACTTTAAGAAACGACAACTTGGGTTTCTTGCCAAACCACACTTCATATGGTGTCATCTCGACGGATTTCAATGGTGCCCTATTTAATGTGAATGCAGTTGAGGGAGTCCTGGATAAGGGGGTATCCGGACTGCCGGACTATATACTTTGGCCGGACTGTTGGACCATGAAGATACAAGATAGAAGACTTAGTCCCGAGTCCGGATGGGACTCTCCTTGGCGTGGAAGGCAAGCTTGGTGATTCGGATGTAGATCTCCTTCTCTGTAAACCGACCTTGTGTAACCCTAGCCCCCTCCGGTGTCTATATAAACTGGAGGGTTTAGTCTGTAGGACCCACAATAATCATCAACAATCATACCATAGGCTAGCTTCTAGGGTTTAGCCTCTCTGATCTCATGGTAGAGCAACTCTTGTAACATTTATATCATCAAGATCAATCAAGCAGGAAGTAGGGTATTACCTCCATCGAGAGGGCCCAGACCTGGGTAAAACATCGTGTCCCCAGTCGCCTGTTACCATTAACCTTAGACGCACAATTCGGGACCCCCTACCCGAGATCCGCTGGTTTTGACACCGACATTGGTGCTTTCATTGAGAGATCCTCTGTGTCGTCACTACAAGGTTAGATGGCTTCTCCAACCTTCAACCACGCGGTCCTGGGCGAGGCTTTTCTCCCCGGACAGATCTTTGTGTTCGGTGGCTTCGCACTTCATGCCAATTCGCTTGGCCATATGGAGCAGATTGATAGCTACGCCCCCGGCCATCAGGTCAGGTTTGGAAACCTAAACTACACCGCCGACTTTCGCGGAGACTAGATCCTCGACGGATTCGGGCCGGTATCAGGAGCGTCGAACAACCACGATGTTCACGACCTAGATCGGCAGTCGGAGAGTATTCGGAACATCGCACCTGCTACCGCTCCGGACTTCGCTCCAGAACGGGTCGTGCCTTCCAAGGATGGGTGGATGGACCCCCGCCCCGGAGGCCGCACACTCCTCGGTGTTGGAGCCGAACACAGAATCCTCTCCTAAAGGAATCTGTATCTCCGGACCCCCGGAATCTTCCCCGGCAGTGTGTTCCGGACCGCGCGCACTCAAGCCCATCGAATCTAACTGGGCTCCAGTCATGGAGTTCACCGCCGCGGATATCTTTCAGCACTCGCCCTTCGGAGACGTGCTGGATTCCCTAAGGTCTCTCTCTTTGTCAGGAGACTCCTGGTCGAACTATGTTCGGCTCGAGTGGGAAGCTGGCAGCTAAGAAATTCGTTCCCCACCCACCACCCACTTAATAGGCACGGTCGACGACTTGACTGACGTGCTTAACTTCGACTCCGAAGACATCGACGGTATAGACGACGATGCGGGAGCAGAACAGGAACCACCGCCCACAGGGCGCTGGACTGCCACCTCCTCATATGACATATATATGGTGGATACTCCCAAGGAAAACAATGGTGACACTACAAAAAAAATACACTTCCGTGATGATACGTGTTTGTCACAGTAGGTTGCGTTTTTTGTCATGCATGTACATCCATGACAAATTTATGACAGAATCAAGATAGTCATACCTGTGCTGTCGTAGAAGTGTTCCATGACATTACCAAAATTATCATCACGGAAGTGTCCACTTCCATGACGATAAATCGCGTGTCACAGAAGTGCTTTCGTCAAGGGTGACTGACACGTGGCATCCACCGTAACGGAACACCGTTAAGCTATCGGGTCGGGTTTTGGATCCGATAACCCGTTAACAGCCCCGACCAATGGGGATTTTCCACGGGTAAAATCATCATTGGCTGGAGGAAACATGTGTCGGCTCATCGTTGGGACAGATGTCATCCACTCACTGGACAGAAGGCGCCTATGATACGTCAACACGTGGCACGGCCCAACAAGTTTAAATGGGCCGGCCCAACTAAAGGCCCATAGATTTTGCGGCCCTTAATGGGCCGGCCCAGTTAAAGGCCCATGAGATTTTGCGAACTATAATGGGCTGGCCCAGCTAAAGGCCCACAAGATTTTGCGGGCCATAATAGGCCGGCCCAGGTAAAGGCCCACAAGATTTTTGTGTGCCATAATGGGGTGGCCCAGGTAAAGGCCCACAAAATTCTTGCGGATCATAATGGGCCGTCCCAGCTAAAGGCCCACGAGATTGCGCTGACATTAATGGGCCGACCCAGCTGTTGGCCCACAAGATTTTGAGGACCCTAGTAGGCCGGCCCATTAACTGGCTGCCATGTTTTGGGCCAAATGCCGGCCCATAATTGATCCGGTCCATTAATGGCCTGCCACGTTCCGGGCCTAATAATGGCCCATATAAGATTCGGCCCGTTAAAAGCCTCCCACTTTCTAGGCCAAATCACGGCCCAGATCAGGTCCGGCCCTTTAAGAGGCTTTGGGCTCAATTATGGCCCATATCAGATTCGGCCCATTGACTAGACGCTATGCTTTTGGGCCCACTTGCTAAAGGCCCATTTAGTAATTCTTCCTGATACTAGTTTCGGCCTGTTAAGGGCCCATTTAACATTTTGGCCCTATATTAATTTCGGCCTGTTAAAAGCCCGTCATATAGTTGGGCCTAACTACGGCCCGGTTTGCATCCGGCCTGCTCGCAGCCGATATCTGATTGGACCAAACTAGGACCTTGACAACTTTGGCCTGTTAAAAGCCCGTGAATTGATTCGCACAATCATGGGTCGGGGTCCATTTCGGGCTGCCGCCGGCCCATGAGCTATTCGGCACATTGCAGGCCCAGCCTACTTCTCAGCCTCCTAAAAGCCCATTGAGTTTTCTTGTGAAAAGAGGGCCGGGGGTTACTCGGCCTTTAAAGGCCCGAATCTACTAGTGGGCCAGTTTGATGGGGCCCATGATGTGGATCATACATCGTGATTGCATGACGGCCTGATTATGTACCGTAATTTTATGGTTTGTCCGGTTTACTGCGAAGATAGGACATATATATAGTAAAATAACTGCAGCATCGTGAATAAGAAAAAACCTAGACTATACAATAAAGAAATTACGGCATATTACATCCACTGGGCATCAAAGTTCGCCACTATGATAATAAAGCACAAGCAGACAGCAGATTACATACACTGGGCATCAAAGATCGCCACCAGTGCAAATAAACACGCCGACAAAATAATATACAAAACCGACAGCACTTCAATAGAGTTCAAGAAAGGTTAGCCCTGCTGGGGAGCTGCAGCGCAAGCAGCTGAGCAAGATGATGAGACTGTGCTTGTTCAACACTTATATCTTCCTCACTCTGAAAGATAAACAAGCAGACAGATGACAGGTTTCGCACATAAAAGTATCAATGCTAACAATTCATCACATTTCTTACTGACGAATAAAGTGACACAGTTTAAAATTGCATTAACACAATATGGTATTGTTCAGGTCAAGACATGGCAGCAAATGACATTGTGAAGGAGTTGGCAGCTTCATGACACCACTGGATTACAGATCAAGAACTCATAAGTATCAATGGTTAGTGTGCTGTCAATTTATCCCATTTTAGATTGGCAAATAAAGAGACGGTTTAAATAATAGTAGAATGATATGACATTGTTCATAGTTTAGACATTGCAGAATATGACATTGTGCTGTAGTGGGTAGGTTCACCACACCACTGGATTACGGATGAAGAACAGAAGCATACATGCAGTGCAAAAGAAGATAACTTGCTCTGAATAGTTTAATTTACATGGTATGAAGAAGGAACTTGGTTGTACAACTGAAAACTTAAATTGAGAAGGACAAACTTTTGTTTATGAACTACATAATAAACTTTAAACACGCAATTTGATGCAAACACCAAAATAAACAGCTGTTGCAGTCATGCCTAACCAAATATACACAACAAAGTTTGAAGGCTTGAGAAGGACAAACTTACATTACTGGTGAAGACATGCTCTATAAAGCCCTTGTCCATGCTGATGGGGGGGGGCAATTCAAGAAGTTTAGCACAGAATCTTCTTCATAAGCATTGCCTTTATTCTACATTTTGTTAAGAGTAAATATAGATGTGGTAGTATACGAAAAAATGGAGAATATTTAAGATAAGATGAAGAGTGATGCCACATAACCAAGTAGCTATAAATGTATGTGCAGCGATACAGGCAAAAGGCACAGCCAAGAGCAAT
Organism: Triticum dicoccoides; assembly: GCF_002162155.2. NCBI lineage: Eukaryota > Viridiplantae > Streptophyta > Magnoliopsida > Poales > Poaceae > Triticum > Triticum dicoccoides. The sequence continues at coordinate 45,351,891 of NC_041385.1, forward strand.
GCATAGCTAAACTTCTTCAGTACCAACCTTATGGTAAGAGTAAATATAGATCTGATGTGTAGAAAATGGAGGGCAAAGGAAAATAAGCTGCAGAGTGATGGTACATGAACAACTACCTGTCAATATAAGTACACTGATAAAGGACAGCATGTACTTACAAGAACAATGCAGAGCTAAAAAAATCATTGGCATTGGATATATTCTACACTAATGTAACCATTCATACAGATCAGATAATTTGGAGCAAACAATTGATAAGCAAGCTATCATGCATACTGCTGTCACATAATGAACCAGGTATGTATGCAAGTACAGTGATACAGGACAACATGTACTAACAAGAGCAAAGCAGCGGGCAGCATATTTGCGATATCCTATCATTCTTTTCAAACCGGAATTCTTCCTCGAGCTGATTTCCTGCAAAAAAGATCCGTAAGGCACATGCGGAAAAGTAGAAGTTCAAATTGTCATGTGATTTCATAGACAGTACCTCATCCTGGGAACGAGACCAGTGCATAACAAGGTTTTTCCATTCAATGTCTTCTAAATTAAGCACGGCAGACTTCACCAGAAATTCATTTATAGACTTGCCATCAAAGTGTGATTTCCTCAGGTAACACCGATACTGCTGCAATGCTTCCTTGAAAAGCACAGGAAAGCTTTTCTCGTCATGACTATCCAGATTGACCCTCACCTAGTTACAACAATGTAATGTAAATCATTGATGAGTTCGATCAGAAGAAAACAGGAAAATAATAGCCATGAATAATAGCACTTACACGTAAGTTGGACAGGAAGATGTGAAAATGGTGTTTGTCTTCACTATAATCTTCCCATGATGGGAATATATGCACGTAGTCCCTAACAACATTGAAAGCATTGTCTTTTAAACTGGGAATAAATGGAATGGGGTTCCAATCTGCAGGAATTGGCCGTCTCTGCAGTTGGGATAGGTCTTCGGCCGGTGGACTTGCTGTACTTTTTGCTGGAGTGGGATTTTTCTGTGGTACGGCAGGTGCTATGGCAAATGAAATCGGTATACCTTTTTCTGGAGTGCAGGTCCTATGTGGTGGGGCTAGTGGTGTGGACAGTGAAGTATGGGTACAGTCTGCTGGAGTCGGTCCTATGTTTTGTGTCACTGGTTGTACAGCCAATATAAGTGGGGCGCTGTCTGATTTCTCCGGCACCACCATGTTTTTCAATGACTTTGCTGGTGCTCCTTCAGGTTCGGCAATCACCCTCTTCCTTTTTGATGTCTGATGCACAAGAACAGCATTTGAGTGGAAAAACAAGGTATGACGACAGATGGAATGTGTATTGATAATGGATGGGCATGGCATCTCGAGTTATATGATGAGTAAACTAAGCAGATGGTGGTGCAACAAAGTAGAAGAAATGCAAGACAACATATGCAATATACGCGCAATCAATAAAACCTTGCCAAATTAGAACAGGCACCTTGATGGGTGAACAGGACAGGCCATCTTCCTTTGACTCCTCGAGGTTAGAATAGTCATTAGGATGATATTCTGAACAAGAATCAACAGGTGGGGAGCGTATGAGTTTCATTTCTTCCAGAATGGCACTCAATTCCTTGGTGCCAATTTTGTAAGTCATTGCAGTGTTCCACAATATTCTTCTGATGCGCGGATTCTGATATTCACTGTAATTGCGTATAATATCTGAGAACCATGAAAACATAAATAGTTGTGAGATAATCTTTGTAATGCAGATGATATTCTAATATAGGGGCGCCCCTGTAAACACTTATGTGCTATCACTGGATTCTGATGAGAGAGCTCATGTGTGTTGTAATATCGTGCGTGCATTTATATAATCTGGCACAAGTACACAAAAAATAGGCTCCAAAAGTAAGGATAGTTGGCAGATGATAGGTTCATAATATACTGTATAGATAGTTTATTGCCAAACCATGATAACAAGAGCACAAAGCAACTAGGCAGATCATAGTGTACATAACAGGGGTACACCATAACCACGATATATAAATCGGGAAAGTGGAACTGGCTTGAAAATACGGTATTGTATTGCTGCTAGTAATTGAAAGCCTATCGATCGCGTACAGGCCAGCACTATCGAACATGGTAAAGAAGAGCAAGCAGATTTTGGATAATAAAATGTTGGTTGCGCAGTGCCCACACATGATGAACCAGAGCGCATTAAGAATGCAACTCCCAGCTGTCTCTCGACCATTTCAGGCGGTCGGATGAAGATCCTACGTCTCCTAACCCTTCTTCTTCCTCGTCTGTGATTCTTCCCATACACAACACCGCACGGGGCGCCGGGAGGACCACCGGCCCCCATCGCCTGTGTTCCTCCGCCACCCCCACCCCCCACCCGCGTCGAGTTTTCATCGTTCGGCGAGGCCCCACAACCACCCGAGCCCCTTGGATCGCACCGGCGAACTCCGACGAGCTCTGAAAAATCGACTGACCCAATTTTGAAATTTAGTCTACTATGATTTAACTAGTGTGGAATATAAAAGGGGAAAACCATAAGCATTGGGAGTATAGTGTTGAGCGTGCCATGGCGGATCTGAAGGTGCAAACCGGACAAAGGCAACTTCACAACCAAGACAAGAAATCAGAGTAAAGCAGTGGCGATCTATTTTCTTGCTGCGATAAATAAGTTGAGCAGATACGAAAGAGTACCGCCTCTGGTGCGGCGCCGTGTACGCATCTGGTGAGAATTTGATGGTGCTGCGGTAGCGATGGCTGTCGGCGGTGTGGAAGCAGATCTAGGAGGGTAGACAGTGGCGGCGGGGCGCGGTGGACGAGACGGTCGTAGGAGCGGCGCCGGCAAGGTGGACGATGGCGGAGATGAAGCGAGAGGACGGGATGCAAGGATCCCGGTCCGAAGGCGTGGATGAGAGAGGTCGATCTCTTGTAATGGACGGCAGCGTTGGGGTATCAGCTCCGGCATGGTGGAGGAGGACGGCGGTGGATGGGTGGCAGACGGCGGCGGACGGAGGAGGGTGGGGTGGAGAGGGTGTTTTGGCGCCCACGGAGTATGAATGGGGAAAAGGGAGGTAGAGAGGAAGGGGGGAACCATGTAGTCAGGGCACGCTTGTCTCAAATGCGAGGAAATTTACAAACTTAGCCCCCGTTTCAAATTTCTACTACATCACAGCAACATTAGTCGGTTGGGGATAGGACGGTAATCTCGCATACACCAAATATTTGCCGACGAGAGTTTGTTTTTGGCGCCCACCGTATATGAATATGAATCGGGGAGGGAGTCTATTTCGGCCGAGGGCACACTGTGTTTTGGCGCCCACCGTGTATGAATCCGGGTGAGAGGCGGTTACATCACGTTTGGGTGAAATTACAAACCTACCCCTATCGAAACCTATAGAAATCCAGCAGATATGCTTTGCGCGGCAGGTATAGGCAGTAGTGATTTCCATCTCGTAGATTTTGGTTTCGGGCGGTTACTGCGACTTTCCCCGCTTCGTTCAATTTTTGCACAGTGCACGTTTACCGTGCCAACTCAATTCGAATCCCATTTGTATTCTACTATTTTTTTTCAGGCGGGATCCATTTTCAATTGGAATTACATTCTATATACATCATTTTTTTTACATATATACTTCCAAAAGCACAACACCATTTATACATAAATATGGTTTACAAATGGCATGATCTCAGATTCATAAGGTTGTATCCATCAATTTGGATTTTCAAATATTTGAAACCACATTATGTCGAAATCCAATGTATGCATTCCGCGCTAACTGTCTCCAATTAATGTGTGTTTCATGTGGGGGGGGGGTTAACTTCTCAAACATGTATAATGTGTTTCACACACGCAACATATAGTGTAATCCCGTTTAGACACTAATTGCATATAAACCATGCATTGTTTGTAATTGAAGAATCTATGGATCGCCAATATTGATAAACTATATAACATTACACATGTGCCCAAATTCAAATGAATATGCATGTTTGATACACCAATTTGCGTTATGATATTATCGATGTCGTGATCTCCAGTTTAAATATTTGAATCCCCTTTAATCCAGATATTCGTCTCATATAGCTATCACTCATGCTTATATAGGACTATCTCTCTGGACCTATACGCGTTCATCGTCTCTCAGGCATCTCTCGTGCTACCTGTATGTCGACAATGATCTTTTATCTTTGTAACACACTGACGGTACTCTCTCCATCGACCTTCATCACTCTATCTCTCTCTAAGTATATCTCGCTCCCTTATATGTGTCTCTAGCTATGATTCTCCATGTGGAATCTCTTTCTCTCACACAAACACAAAACTTTGTCTCCCGGCGTCTCATTTCTCTCAACTATTCCCATGTGTGTCACTCGCACACCCCTCATACAGAGATGTCTTTCGCTCCTTAGATATGAGAACCTACGACTCTTCCTCTTCAATATCTCTTTCTCACACACAAACACAAACTCTGTCTCCCAGGGTCTCATATTTCTCCATTGTTCTCTTGTATGTCGCTCAAACACACCCTCTCTCCCTAGAGATATCTTGTGTTCCCTCATATGTCTCTCTAGCTATCACTCTCGTTGTGAAATATCTTTCTCTCTCGCAGACACAAAACTCCGTCTCTCTGGATCTCATTTCTCTCTGATATTTGTTTGTATGTGACTCACATGCACCCTCTCTCTATCTCTCTCACACCCACACACATAACCCAGCCTTCTGATCCACTCGACTCCTATCTCTAGCGCACACTAGCTAGCATCTTTATCTTTCTATTTATCTATTTCTCCATCAACCTTCTTTCTCGCCCTCACTCTTGATTCCTATCACGCACACTACATATGTTTCTCTCTACATGAATGCAGTCAAGTGCCCTCTCACACACATACATAACTTCACCCTCTGAACCACCCGACGGTCATCTCCGACACCCAAACTAACGGATGTCTCTCTAGCTAGCATCTCCATCTCTGTATCTATCTGTAGTTTCTCCGTCAACATTTCTTTCTCGCACGGAGTCTTGCTTCCTATCACCCACACTATATATGTCTATCCATACATATGCATTTATAGGTTGATCTCTTTTGCACAATCGTTGCGCCTCACCCCCTCTGCTCGCCATAGATGCATGCTCCAGCCCACGCCACTATCTCTTAAAGACAAAAACACATGCTCAATTGTCGGGCCTTCTTCCCTTCATTCTCAGATGCATGCATATTGTCATACCGATCCGTCTCTCCCATGTCGTTGATCTTAGGACTTATGTCTTCTTTCTTTTATCTCGATCATGCGCGCGCACACACACACATCCCACGTATACATGTACACCTCTCACACATGCACGTTCAAGGTCTTTATGTCTCCATACGTAGTTAATTACCCTCAATCCTAACGCCACATCAAATCATTCTCCTCTTTTGTGCACATAACTTCCGCCTGGATGGGCAAAACACACACTCACACTTAACAATCTCCTTCTAGCTACCCCCCTGCCCCGCGCACCTCTCACTCTTCCCCTATATCCCCGAAACCAATAAGACCATCCCTTTGTTTAATTCCCGCCTACATGCACCATCGATATATAGTAGTCTTCCGTGGTGTCTCTCGAACAAACACGTTCTCTCGATGTCGACTCCTCTCACGCGCACGCACCTTCTCTTCCCTCCTATGGGCATTTTCCCTCTCGCACCCCATCGTTGGTGGCCTCTGCCATACACATCACCTCTCTATGATGAAGCCATGCACACTTAAATTACATCCGCCATAGAGGACCCCGGGACACACACACATGCACGCAGCCCCCCCCCCACACACACACTAAGACTCCATGTCTCTCTCTCTCTCACACACACACAAAC
>NC_041385.1:45357909-45376476 GCF_002162155.2 Triticum dicoccoides
CCATCTCTCTCTCTCTCACACACACACACAAACTAAGACTCCATCTCTCTCTCTCTCCTCTCTCTCTCACTCTCTCTCTCTCTCTACACACACACACACCACACACACACTAAGACTCCATCTCACACACACATGCTCTAGGCAGAGCATTTGTTACTACCACCCTTCATCCAACCTTACCTGTATGATAAACAATCACCTTTATTTACTTGCATAACATGGACAGATTCCACTTTACTTTAGTAGTCAGCAAACTTATCATCCGTATACCCTTATAAAAAACGAGTTGGCGATGATGGTGTCCCTGCCATCTTGTAATACAGACCGTATGATCTATATCTGACGGATAGGAAACAAACTATGATAATTTTACAAAACATACCCGCACCTCTCTCCACATCATTATCTCCGCAACCTCATTGTTCAGCAATTAAAAAAGGAATAAGTCTCTGGAGAAATATATCATGCATGGTGGCCGCTGCCGCCAGCCGGCGCCGTCCATCCCCATGCCTCCGCCCATTTCGACCACCAGTCACCACCACGTTCCACTCCTCCTCGCCTTATCTCTCATCTTTCTTTTTTTCGATGACATTCTCAAGATACCGGTTTTCTGATAACATTCTCGAGATATCATTAGTTTTTACACATGGGATTACTACTGCATGGGTCAATCACAACAGGTGTTTTGTAAAAAAAATGCATATTGATGTTCCGTGCAATGCACGAGAATCTTGCTTGTAATTATATAACGCAAATCACGAGCAGGAAGTGACATTTTTTTGACACAACCATGTTAACATGGCCACGTAAATCACGAGCAGGAAGGAGAAGGGAAGTGGGCTGTGGAGTAACGTTTTTACCACAATTTCTTAGGAAACTGAGTGCAATAATTGAGTAGTTTTGCAAACTACCATTACTACTACACCTGAAATGGTTCAAAACCTATACTCCCTTGCCAGCGCGCGCTTCCCGTGTGAAACGGTCAGCGTCGCCTGGAGCGTCAGTGACGCATTAATGCCCGGCCAGAGTGGAGGCGACCTCTCACTGGCGCCGACTTTGAAGTGGCGTGACGGCCAAGAGAGCGCCGCTTCCCGGTGCACGCGACTGCTCCGCGTCGAGACTGGCCATAGGCCCTGTTTGGATCCATGGGTTAGAGTTAGTTTGAGCTAGTTGGGGCTCAAATAGCCCTTAAGTATCCAAGCATGAGGGTTTAAATTGGAGCAAGTTGCACTGAACCCACCAAAAAAAACTATGCCACCCAAGAGGTGCTAACTGGAGATAGTTTTCATTGGGACCACTGAAAAATCACTTTTCTCTCTCCATGAAGTGCATTTATTGTCAATCTAACCCTGTCACCCAAACGCCTCTTTGGCTACAGTTAGTTCAGGGTTAGTCATGAGTTAGTCTAACCTTTAGCTAAGTTAGAGTATCAAACAGGCGCAGTATAGGACATGCAAGTTGCTCAAAGCATACAGGAAAATTCGTATGTGAAAGGATTTTTTTTCTTTTTGAAAACGGAATGTGAAAGGAATTTTTTTTAGAATGCTCTTGGCATGTCGCTAACATGTGATAGTTAACCGACCTTAATAGACGGCAGAAACGCCAGCCCGCCGCACTTTGATAGAGACGAGGAGGGAGAAGCGATGCAGGCTGCTAGATTACTAGAGATAGGTGTCGCACGGAAGCCAAGAAATATGGTGATAGCGTGGGTTAGCCATGTACTAGTATGATGTAACTACATTGGGCTGTCGTGTTTCGTACTCTTCCAGTCCACTGTGGAGATGATTGGTTAATTTTATATCCCTGGATAATATTAAATATTATGAGTGCAGATGCTCCACCACGAGGTTCCTTGCTACTTCTCGGTCATCTGGAATCTATGTTCTTCCACTCTATTTTTTTTACGTGAGCTTTGTTCATCCTTTTGCCAACACGCGAGACATCTAGCATCAAGGCGCACGTGTTATGCAACGATCGTTCCATCTATATGAAGAACACGTGGCACTGGAACTACGAGACGGACATGTACCCAGGAGTGGACGTACGAACCTGAGTAATGTAGCGCAGTAAGTGAAGTAGAAAGGCACAAATGGTATGACATGCGTGGCATACAGGGTGTGTTTGGTTGCATTCTTGTGTCAGCATAGTTGTTCCCTCTTTATGCATGCTCAACTCAACACCCCTCTTCATGCATGCTCTCTTCATGCATGCTTCTAGTGTATTTGTGCTAAACTAGTATGGACTCATGCACCCTCCATACACTCTACCAAACACCCAAAAGTAGGTCGAGAAGGGAACTCTTGGGCGCCATTTGTCTCTTACTACGTACTACCACTAAATGTTGTACATGCAATGCACGGTGATGTTATGGAGTACGTGTCTAAGTACTCTACTACTACTATATTAGTTGGAGGCACATATTAACTTTTATATTTGTTTACGTGTATGCCCCGAGATCTTCTAACTAGATGTGTCTTTCTCTCCAGGTCGCACTTTGTATCGTTCATACAGCTAAGTACTACTACGTGTGGTCTCCGACCCAGAAGTGGAAGAAGTGGAGACGCTCTACCATGCTGTTTTTTTACGCTGGGCTCTACCACGCTGTTCATGTCCCACTCGTTTCGCTGACGTGTGGGACATCTAGCACGTGACGTGTTTGGCACCCTTCGTCGTAAGAGTTGAAACGCTAGCATTCATCAGAATTAAAAAATAATTATAAATCGGCAGTGATACTATTTTTTTTGCGAACCAATCAGCAGTGATACTATACCACGCGGTTTCCTTGCTCCTTGATATCGGAAAGAATACTTCCATTCGCCAACATGTGGGATGTCGACCATCCTGGTCCACTTGCCATGCACGCAGAACTCCAAGGGAGAGTCACCCAGGTCGTCATGCCGCAGTAACAATGACTAATGAGCCGTCAAAACACAGGCCCACTTCCCACTTTGAAGTTGCTCGGATGAAGGAACCATCACGACTTCATTGAATTCCGCTTCTTGAAGAAAACTACTGTACCAGCAGTACTGCTAGCTACAGTATTTACTCCAACAGAGGCCTCCTTTCGTTCATAGGATAGGAATATGAAAATCATAGGAAGTGAGATGACATGCATTTCAATTCCTATAGATAAAGAGATGCCATTTGATGCATAGGATAGGAATTTTTCCACTTAGTCTAGGCTAATGTACTGGTAATTTGCTCTAAAAACTACAGTAGTAACTAGTAGTACTGGTACATGCTCGTACTCAGACACAGACACACACACTAACTACTAGTACAAGTACTTCTCACATGCTGGCCAGACGTCGTCATTCTCCTTCCCGGCTTTGTCAGCGACACCCCACCGTGCTTGGATCTCCGCCGACCTCTCCGCAGTAGCGTGTGCGTCCTTTTCTTTCTTGCGGCGGTGGGCCTCCCTTTTCCTGAGTGCTTTATGACTTTTTCGCTCCCTCTGTGCGGCTTTGGCCGCCTCTTGCTCTGCCGCCCATTCGGCCTTGGCATCTTCAAATTCCTCCCACATAGTTGTGAGGTCGCGAGCGGTGATGAACTCGGCACGGCGGGATGCCATCGCTTCCCTACCATTTTGTGTGCATTCGTGGGCGGCGAGGAACTCGGCGCAGCCGGATGCCATCGCTGCCTTACCAGTTAGTGTGTGGCATGGTGGCATGAACGACGCTTGGTGAGAGCTCTGGGGTGGAGTGGGCGGACAACCGTATAGTGCATTGGTTTGTCAAGAGCTCAAGGACAGAAGACGAAGCAAATTAGGATTCCCCTTCAATCCTGGTCATTTATTACCGAGTAAAATGCATTGGCGGTCATCGAACTTGTCTTGATAGCTCACTTTGATCATTGTATACGAGATATGGTGATTATACGGTCGCTGGCTCAGCGTATAGCTCCGTATTTGTATGGTTGACCAGTCAAACAGTCCGCATGCACCAGAAACAGTCACCGTCTCTCTAGAATGTCAATGCCGCATTCACTGGACTTAACTGCAGGTGCAATTGGTGTGTCGCTGATATGAAGGCCAGACGCTCGTAGGGCCCACATGTCAGTCACCCAAACACATCTGCAGTGAAGTCACTGAAACAGCGTCTGCATTCACGCCCGACGAACCTACTCCGGCGCCAGTTGTCCATCCGTCTGTCGCGGCTCATTGCCATTCGACCGCTATATTAACTTGAGCCCCAGCTCCCAACCATAGCCAAAGACCCACACTTATTCTCCTCCGGTCCCTTCCTTCTGTCGGCACCACTTCAACAATGGCCTCATGGCGCTCCGAAGCTCTCTTGGACTTACTGTCGCAGGAGCAGACGAGGGACATCGGCGGCTCCACTCCGGGCACGCTCCAAAGCTCTCTTCGACGTACTGTCACAGGAGCAAACGAAGGAGATCATCGGCACCCCCCAGGCCGCCCTCCGCCGCCACGACCACGAAGCCGGCGCGTGGGTGCGGGCGCAGCCGGCAGCGATTAAGAGTAGCACACGGTAGGTCGCCGCCGCTCTGGTCCCGGGAAGGCCACCGCTACTCCACTCAGTCGACGCCAAGCTTGGTGGGGTAAACATCAGTGGCCAATTAGCCGCTTGACGGTGACGTGGAGGCGGAAATCTTCATAACCTTGTGCTCCGGCCGGAGGAGGAAGTTATCAAGGCGGATGAGGAGGAGGCAAAGGCAATGGCCAACTTTCCCGGGTTCATGGCCGGACTTGGTGGTCAGGCGCCGGCGATCGTTTAGATTAGGTTTACAGTAGGTTTAGTATGGTTTGTGCGAAATATGTAATGAATTTCGTCCAGTTTGTAGGAAAAGTTTTTGAAATGTAATGAATTTCAGTCGGTTAATTTGAAATTTGCTTCGTTTGCATGAATTTCGTCTGGTTAGTTCATATAGTTGTCGAAAGGTATGCGGGCAGCATCACATCGGACAGGTGCTGGTGTAAATTTGTGGGCCAGCGCTGGAGATGCCCTAACTATCATGCTATAATCGCTAACAATCCTCCATTATTTGGCAGGGAACAGTTATCCCTCAATCAAAATCAGCTCCGCGGTGTTTCGCACTCCTCCCGCGTACGAGTGTAAACTCTTGCTTACATAAAAATGGAGCAAGTGGATGGCACTATAGCACGTCATATCACTCGAACTAGCCCACCTAACGAGCGGGAAAGCACCGCCCTCGTCATTTTGTTCTAGATTTCTATCGATCGATCGCGCAAAAATGTTACGCTTCGCAAGTTCTAAAGGAAAAGGCGGCACACTTATGACTCGTACACGTCGCAACCCCGACAGTCCGGCTCGCACGCCGCTCACCAAAGGGGACACGCGTTGTCTTGCAATTTCACTAACATGTGGGACCGTAATTGAATAAACCGTCGATAGCCGAAATCTAATCGCTCGGCGGGCGTCGGCTGAGAAGAGAGAAACGGGGGAGGGAGAAGAGATCGCCTGCCCGCCATGCACGGACTCCAAGAAATATATGGTGATAATGTGAGGTGGGCCATGCTGGAGTCTGGACCGCTTCTGGAGCCCGCTCTCACCGCCCTAGCCCCTCAAGATGCCAGCTGCCCGCTGCATGCATAGCAAGTAGTCCCTGCTTATGTGGAGGAGAGAGAGGCATTGACAAAGTCAAGGAGTAAAGTGGAGACAATAGCTTTCATCAAAAATAAACAATGAATACTCGTTGCTCGTCCTCTATATCAGAAAGAATATTTTCATTCGCCGACATGTGGGACGTCGACCATCCTGGTCCACCTGCCATGCACAAAATTATCCTGGTCTACCCCGGTCGTATCGCAGGCCCAACCTTTCCCACCGTAAGTTGTTCGGACGAAGGAACCATCATGACTTCGTTGAATTCCGCTTCTTCAAGAAAACTTACTGTACCCGCAATACTGCTACCACACGCGAAGACTGGACGGCACTGTACCACGTCATATCACTGAAACCCACTAGGCCAAACTAGCCCGCCTAGGTCATCTATTTTGGAACGGAGGGAGTACGTCTCTGCACTGCTATGATTTTGTGTTGCACGTTCTCTGTACTTTTGCTACGATTTTCCTACCCTATGAACCAAATGAGGCCTGAATTATGTCGACTATTGTCTTATCAATCGCTAAGCCTACAATTTTAGGAGCTAGGGCTATTGGTCGATCGACGAGTGATAAGTATAAGCGTACCACGAGCTCATCAGCCCCAACGTTTCTCTTTGGTGAGTGTTTTGCAAGTACTATAGCTCGCACAGTAGCTAGCCTACTAACACCAAGAATCATCAAACAAGCCCTGCTGATATGATAAACAGTTTAAACTTACATCTAAGCATGCCATATATTACATCAAAAGCTGGTGAGGATACATCTATTTCCATAACTCGGAGAGGGTTCGCATAATTCATCGCATGATTCACTATCAAACAAAAGTAGCAAGATCCGCCCACACAAGACAGTGCACTAGCCCTAAGATGGTTTGATAACACACATTGTTCTGGTAATTAAACACAAGGAAATGCAAACTACCCTGAAGGATTAGCGCGACCAACTATTTCTTGTCATCGATCTCTCGGGCAATGACCACAGCACGGACAGCGGCATGGGAATCGATTTCTGGGGCGATGTCCACAGGACTGACCGTGATATCGAAATCGATCTCTGGGACGATGTCCACAGGATGGACAGCGGTATCGGAATCGATCTCCGAGGCGATGCCAACAGGACGGGCCACGACATCGGAATCATCAAGGACAACCACAGGCACCTGCACAACACTAACATATTAGCAAGCACATTGCAAATAATCAAAAAGCAAGCACATTGCAAATAATCAAAAACCACAACTATGGTAATAAGCCATTATTTTTTACCTTGTGCAGCTCACCGGGGGATCTCATCCCTCCGGGGGCCATCTCCTCGTCCTCGATGGGGGCCATCACCTTGCCAGGGGAATACTGCTTCTCAACGGCGACTATCTCCTCAAACTCGGTCTTGAGCCTCACATAGGTGGCAATCAGAGCTCCTAGGGTAGGCATGGTGGGGCCCTTGCTGTTCTTCCAACTTTCTTTGAGGAGTTCGTCCACCAACGTCCTCAACTCTTTGGCCAGTGCTTGTTTCTTGGAGTTCTTCGTCTCCATGGGTTGGCCCGCCAACATGGTCAACTCGTTGGTCGGTGCTCGCTTCCTGGAGATCGCTGTCTCCAGTGGGTTGTCCGCCGGCAACTCTTTGCCTAGTGCTCCAGGATCCATCAATGAACTGACAAACAAAAAGCAATCGAAAGGAAACCACAATCGCAATCAAAACGGGAAAAGAATAGCATGTGAGAATCGGTCGGTGCTTCGCAAAAAGAAGATTATTGGAATGAAAATATAGCAACATAACTGATTCGCCCACCTTTCCTTCGTCGGTAGAGAAGAAAAATGGCAGAAATGAGTAGCCTGGAGTAAGGTTTTCTTCAAGAAAGGGAAGAAAGGGCTTGAACGAGCGTTCCAATGAAATGATGGTTGCTTCGTCCAGTCCAACTTGGAGGTCACCTTACCACTGCTGGTAAAGGTGTGGGTTTTGTGATATGACGGGTCATGACGGCCACACCGGGGTGACAGGTGAGTCTCGACTGTAGCACCTCACTGTGATTTGGTGGATGGCACGCGGGCTCGGATGCTTTGAAATGTCATTAACTTGATTTTAGTCTCTTTAGTATTTGGATCCAAGCATGGATGAGGCTAACAAGTTTTAGTCCCACTACTTTTAGTCATGAGACTAAAACGTATCAAAGCACTCTCTCAGGCTAGTCATAGTGGGGAGTAACTTAGACTAGTGTCATGCATATGACACTAGTGTAAATTACTACCGCCATAGTGCAAAGTAACATAGTAGTAGTATCATAGATTGCTTCATTTATTATCTCATAGACTCATTTTGCCTCGGAAAGCGCTATGTTACAGTAACATATTATGTTACCACAAGCACCTCTTTCCTCATTAAATACTTGCCACATAAGCAAAATTGTCTTGGGATGTGTTAAGTTACTACCTAAGTTACTCCCACTATGGCTAGCCTCAATATTGTGCACCGCGACCAAGGCAGAGAGGAAAACGAGAGAACTATGTAATTAATGCATGAGTTTAATTTGGGTAGTTTTGTAAAGTATGAGATACATTCCTGCAATCGCAAAATCCCTTGGTTCATGAGAGTTGAGATTTGAGCCCTATAAACCGGAGGGGAGGGGGTACTGCACATGGTGTAGTCTAGTCACTTGTTTTTTTTGAGCCGAAGTCTAGTCACTTGTTGAAATCTCTAGAAAGGCAAATACTCCTTTCCGGTTTACAGGTCTATACTACTCCCTCCGTCTAGGTGTGTAAGTCATCTTACAAAAACCAAATAGTCCCAAAACACTTAGGCGCGGTGCATTAACTTCTACCTTGTTTCTTGTTTCTTGACATACATATCAACCAATAAGAGATGAGAGGTGTGCATGCTTTTAATGACTTGCAATGGCTAGTTCATTGCATGGAATGCTATTAATTAGCAAATAAACATTGGTGACCCCAGGAGGAAACGGTGCTAAGCGCGTGGACCTATGCAGAATGAGTATCAACCAATGGATAATGGAGTTTAATTGTTAAACAATAGCAATTTTGTCTCATGCAAGAGCCTGGCTAGTACTCCAAGGAACCGCACCACGCGAGCGTTCGCAACTGCCACGTTCGGTTTGCACTTGGCTCTTCGCCTCTTCGAGAAGACGAACAATGATGTTACTCCTACTTCTACAGTATCGAATCCACTGCTGCATGTCCGTCCACCTCGTGCGGGAGGGATAGCGTGTAGCGAAAGCTTCTACTTACTGCTCCTGCCTTTGCGTCCATGACAGGTGGGCCCAACAAGTGGTTGGCCCACCTGTCATGCAGCCAAAGGCAGGTGCAGTTAAGGCACCGGAGCTCAGTCCGCGAGGGATAGGGCATCGTAGTAATCAAATTTCTCGGGCTTGTACGAGTTGACGCGACACATCAAAGCACTGCATTCGATAAAACTATTTTTACACATTTCAAATGGGCTACTTCGTATGTAGGAGTAGACATATTCTGCTTCGTATGTACTCCCTCCGTTCCAAAATATAAGTCTTTTTAGAGATTTCACTATGAACTGGAGTACATACAAAACAAAATGAGTGAATGTACACTCTAAAATATGTCTATATACATCCATATGTAGTTTGTAGTGGAATCCCTAGAAAGACTTACATTTAGGAACGGAGGGAGTAGTCACTTGTTGCAATCTCTAAAAAGACTTATATTTGGAAACGAAGGGAGTACAACACATGCATGCATGCCGTGACTTTCCTTTTGATACTTGCATGTGTTGATTTGATGCACCTTGCCAAATTTTGACTATAAATTTAACTAACCAAACTTTCATGCATGTCACAAAAAATCACGGGGCTGTTTGGATTGTGACTGTGTTTGTCTTATGTTGCCACATTATTTTTCCCACACTTGCCTAACCTGAGTTGCTCAAATTGTTAGACACACTTTGGCTTGCCTAAGGGAATCTTGCCACAATTTTTGTGTCTATGACATGTGGGGTTCACTGCTAATAAGAAAATTCTTGTCTTAGGTGTGGCTAATAAAAAAGACTTATATTTAGGAACGGAGGGAGTAGAAAATATAAATAATAATGCATGTTGGGGCAACCCACGTTTCCGCTAATTTTAGTCATGGGCTTGTTCACAATTTTTACGACGGGGTGGTTGTTCATTTAATGGAGGGACTTGTAGTACTACCAGACTTGAACGATACAAAGTGCGACCTGGCACACCGTAACACCACTTGGAACAAGAGGGTAGCTATCTCAAAAAACAATCAACAACTAAAAAACCGCGACCTGGCATGTAGTATAGTACACAATTTTAAACGATTGTTTTGATTGAGTGAAAAAGGAAAACTACCCTACTACTTATATATAGGCCGGAGCCTCCGCGCTTGCTTGCTAGGGGTGCTCTATTCACACACTCTCATCCTCTCCAGATCTAAACAAGATAGGGGTAGTAACCCTGTCTTTCTCCCTTCAAAAAACACTGGCTTTCTATCTTCACCGCTGGTTACAGATCTAGACGTATCCCCCTCTGCCGGTGAAGGGGAGGAGGGGCAGCGTTTAGGCCGTCATCGACAGCGAGGGAGGAGACCCACTGCTGGCCGCACCGTTATCTCTGGCCGAGCACTGGCGCGGGAGGTCCTCCGATCCCTTCGTTGTTGCCTGGGCGGATCTGGCCTCCCTCCGCCCACCGATCCACATCCTGACGACCTTCAGGTATATCTTCGTTCGAAACCGCCTTAGCTCTACTTCCCCAGCTCGCTACATCGCTGCATGTGCATCATTTTCTACCTCTCAGCCCCTCTCGATCAGATGGTCCAACGTCACCTATTTTTTTCTATTGTTAGAGGTAAAGCTACTTCATGGAGTCGAATCTTGTACTCCCTCCGTCCGAAAATACTTGTCATTGAAATAAAGTGGGGGTGGGGGAATTTAGTATGTACATCGGACTTGGTACAAACAGGAAGGAAAGGGGATGAAAGTAGTACAGACTGGTCATCCAACCGGTCTCTTGGTCGAAAAGGGAAATATAGGGGTAACGCTGTACACAGTGGTATGACCAGGACTAGATTTGCTATCCACTCATAGGAGTAGGTGGAGAGAGTGAACAAAAATGGGACCAACCCAGATATGTTTCTTGGATGTTTGTTTCTCGGGGCAACAAACTATGAATCGCCACTATATGCCCCTGTTTACGTACATGGTGCAGTACTGCTGGTGCACCCACTGTCCCATGCCCTTATACCAAATATTTAGGCTCCGGTCGGAATAAAGGGGCATAAAACATAGGTCTTGATGAAAATAGAGGAATAGGAAAGGAATGTAGGTATAAAACTATGGAGCAGCGAACCGGAGGAAACTCTCAAGAGAATGTGTTTGGATGGACTACGAAATGTACAGATTTGTTTTTTTAGAGTAGCATCCTTGGCAGTATGAGATGCTATTTGTTTATTCAGCTGCACAGTGACTACTCTTGTCCTCACCTCACGTACCACAAATAGGTTGATTTTTTATTCCGGCAAACACAACACAGCAACCTGTCTAACGCATGGCAGCGAGCGCCTGCCTTGGGCTTCCGCCCAAAAAATGAGCAGCGCGTGGATGTTTCTAATACGATGGAATCAGTACTACCAGACCAGCTTTCCTATGAAACACTATTCACCTTTCCCGTGTTCCGAATGGTTGGAAGGGAAAGAATACGGTAGGAATTGTGTTCCTACGAAAATCCTGCACCAAACCTGTGAACCGAACGCAGCCTTAGTTGTTCTTAATATAATGTCCCTGGTAAAAATGAAGCCATGCCACTATTTTTGCCTGTAATTGTTTGAGACTCTGACAAGTTTAGCCAACTGTTTTTGCCTGTAATTGTTTGAGACTCTGACTGTTTCCTCTGTGCCTTTTTGTGCAAACAGGGATATCCAATTCACCTGGTTGCTGTTGTGACCTTTTGGTGCACTGCACAAAACTCTTCTTAAAAGAAGTGACTTTTGGGCTGTTTAACTGGAATGTCAGATGGAATAGTTGGTTCATTTTGGTGGAACTGCACAAAGGGAGATCTGTGTTCCAATCCTCATCATCCATATTGGCACCATAACCTTCCTTTAGGTAAGAATGATATTTAATGCATGTGTTCATCTCTATTTTCCGACTGCCATGAGAAAATAATGTTGTTTTTTACTAGTACACTTGTACTCCCTCACTGACAAAACCAATTCTGAATTAGAAGGCCAATCATATACTTGGTTTCACCAACTAGTGAGGATAAAGAGGAACATAGCATGAAGAGGAAGAAGAAGAAGAATAAACAATGCCAAGGTGATCTTGCTGAAGCTAGAGGCCTCAGTCGAGGCTATTCAAGGGCTCTGGCAGCGACTACCTTACATGTGAGACGATCCTCCAGGGAGCCCTTCCACTTCTGCTGTGTCACTTAATTAATTAGGAGCACTTAAGTAGCACTAATTTATTAGTGCCTAATTTTCCTGTTGGAGTTAAACAAATCTTTAGTAGGACCCTATGTTGAATCATGTACGTGTGAATGTTTGTCTATGGAGGTTAATCATGTGGTGGAGCAAGGAGGGAATACTGTTAGTGTCATGACAAAATAGTGCTATTGTTTTACATGTCAATATATTGCCATTGGTTCAATGAGGCAATGTTTTGCGTATTATCCATCATGAATTTGATGGTACTGTTTGAGTAATATGCTAATGTCTTCCTATCCTTTCTCACTAAGCTAACGAAAGTTTCACCTTGTTCCTACTTGTGCAAACAGGGATCATGTTGTGCCACTCATACATTTTAGTGGAACTACACAAGACAATACAATGAACTGTATCCCAGCGAGTGCTTTAACTCTGCTGGAAGTTCTTGATAATCTTTTGATATAATCTCAGCACTGGTAAACAAGAGTGATTTCAACCATACATTTGAAGTGCACAAAAATATATATACTATTGTGTGATTCCAGTGAGTGTTTTATCAACTCTTATGGGACTACATGAATAAGTTTTTTTCTCAGGTTGGTACGGGCCTAAGGCCTTCATCCATATTAGTTTGTTGTCATCTCTAT
Organism: Triticum dicoccoides; assembly: GCF_002162155.2. NCBI lineage: Eukaryota > Viridiplantae > Streptophyta > Magnoliopsida > Poales > Poaceae > Triticum > Triticum dicoccoides. The sequence goes on from NC_041385.1 coordinate 45,370,551, forward strand.
TTGTATCGTGCTACTATCATGAGAAACTCCTTTATCTTTGCACTTTTAAGTTTTGCAACCTATGATAAATGGCAATGCTTTGAGTGTTGAGTTGAGCTAATTGGCACTGATTAAATAAACTAATACCTCTCTTTAAGCAAGACTACTATGTTGCTAACTTTACCCATTAAGATAATGAGAGTGCTACTATTTGTTAGTGTATGTTTCATCAACTAGTCCCACTATTACAGTAATCTCACTCTCTCAATATATGTGCCAACAGGGATGCTCGATTTTGGTGGAACTGCACAAAAACTTTGGATGCTTCATTGCCTCGACAGCTTCCGTCCTTTCCTCTCAGTCGCTAATCTCTGCTTGCTTTCTTCCTTTGCTATCAGTCGCTTGGCTTATCTCGGCCTCTAGTCAAAGGAAATAGTAATTGATATGCTACCTCACACAGGTTGGTACTGGTCTTTATCCTGATTATTGTGCCTGTCATATGTATTGGTAATTTGGTATTGTGCTACTGTTTGCCGATTTCATAAAGGAGTAATTTGGAGCCTGAACTCGCAAGAAAATCATTACATTGAGTGATTTCAGTAGAACTGCACAAAATGATCAGATGGACAGGTACTTATGTTGCTGCTATGTACTCCAAAGTTCACTCAGACAAGCATCGATGTTGACAAGAAGTGCCTATATTCATTCGAGTATCAACCAGCGTCAACCAATTGTCAAACTCCAAGTATTAGGAGAGTGAACACCAAAAATATTGCTTGGTGCATAGCCCAGAAAAACGCAGTCCAGTCTTTGGTCCCAACTTGTGCCTTTTGGTTATCGGCACATATGGTAGCGAACTATATGGCATGGAGTCTAAAGATTTCCAGACAAGTTGGTTGACGCGTATATTCATCTGGGACTTAATCAGTCTGCACGCCAAGGATGCTCCATTTCAGTTGAACTGCACACAAAACTTGGGTGGTTCATTTTCTCAACCGCCTCCTTTCTCGTCTGCGATGTAGAATTTTGGCGAGATACAGGACCAAGATGAGCCAGTAAACTAGTTGGATGAAAGTAGTGGCCAAGTTGCTCAAACCTCCGTCGGCACGAGGCCACTATCTGAGGATAAACCTACAAGCAAAGTTCAGATTGTCTGTGCTGCCTCTTATGTACTCGAAAGTTTACTCGTACAAGAACTAATTTTAGCAAGAAGTACCTCTGATTGAACACCATTTACCAGTCTGTACCCTAGGTAATTAAAGTTCGTCCATGGATCATATTGGTTGTGATCTCAATCATTTGGATGCATAAACATACTGAACATGTGTATATCTGAATCTTTTTGTGATTTATGTATGCATATTTTTGTGTGATCTATCAATCATTTGGATGCATAGATATGCTGAGCTTGTGTATATATGAATCTTTTGAGTTGTTGATAGTGAATGTTGGCTATGAATATGAACGTGTCGTGTGAACCTGAGTTTGATATGAATTGCAACAGAACCAGTTATAACCCTTCTCCTCCTCTCAATCTGCGACTCCACTACCGCGTTTTCCCATCTCCGAGTCGTTCCTGTCCGGGGCCTCGCCGTCATCCACTGCCTCGCTGTGTTCGGTGCGGCATGGTCAAAAAACGAGAGTCATCGGAAGAGGACTGTACGTGGAGATCCTGACGGCTGGGACCCACGAGGTCCATGGTCACACGCAAGGAAAGTTCCTCCTTATTAAGCTGAAAAAAATGGTTCCTCCACCTGACAGCTGGGACTCACCGGTTGTATCTTCACACGGAAGGAAGTGCCACCTGAAAAAAAATTATTCATCCCGTTGACAGCTGGGACCCGTCAGATTTGGTGACTGACTTGTGGGCCTGCTAAGCGGACGTGTACGCACGGCTTTGTCAACTTAATCAACAAATGATTCTAGCAGCTGGACCGTTGGATGTTAATCCAACAGCCGTGCTCCTTCTTCAACCTCTGTTCTTGCTCCTGTCTCCCGTGGGCGGCACCGCGGCTGTGCTACCGCGCACCCGAACCAGTGAAGTTTCCCACTCCTCTCCATCTGCGACTCCACTGCCCCGTCTTCCCCATCTCCGGGTCATTCCAGTCTGGGTATGCTCGGCATGATGTGGTCAACATGGTCAACAACCGAGAGTCATCGGAAGATGACTGTACGTGAGAGGCTGACCGTGGGGACGCACCACGCCCATGGACGCATGCATGCAACGGAATGCGGCGAGGTCAATGTGGTCAAGGAACGACTTCCATCGAAAGTATACTGTACGTGGAGAGTCTCATCTGGGTCCACGGCCGCAGCAAGTAAGTGCCTCCTTATTACGCGGAAAATAATGATTCCTCCAACTGACAGCAGGGACCCACTGGATGGGCCACCGTATTTTGCGAAAAAAAACGTTTGCCACCTGACTGCTGGGACCCACCTGGCGGGCCACCGTATTTCGCGAAAAAAACGCCCCCCTCCCCCCGCTGTCAGCTCGGACCCACCGGAAGTGCCTCCTTATTACGCACAAAAAAATGAATACTCCCCCTGCTAGCTGGGACCCACCTTGGTGGGAGGCTGACTTGTGGGCCTACTAAGTTGACGGGGACGAAGGGCTTTGTCAACTTAGTCAATATGAACGATTCTAGCTCCAGTGACCGTACGATGTCCATCCAACGGCCCTAGTGCTTCTTCAACCTCTGGTCTTCTTGCTCCAGCTGCCCAAACCAGCGCCGGTCATGCCTCATGCTCCTGCCTCCCGTGGCCGGCTGTGCTGCCGCGGAGGACTCGCCGCCCCCTACTATTCCCTCCGCTGGCCAGGCCCTGCGGTGACGGCAGCCTCACACCGCAGTCGAACCAGTGAACCCCCTTACTCCTCTCCGTGCGGGCTTCCACTGCCGCGTCTTCCCCGGCTCCGCGTTGTCCCCTTCCTAGGCCTCGCCGTCGTCCACCGCTGTGGTGCTCTCCGCACGGTGTGGTCAACATGGTCAAGGAACGACTTCCATCGGAAGAGTACTGTACGTGGAGAGGCTAACAACTGGATCCATGGCCACAGCCCAGTTTTTTTTGTGATTTGCCAAGGAAGTCACTTTGTCAGGCCTGTTGGGCTGCAAATCTTTCAAGGCGACGAGAGCTTTCATTCGGCTAGCCGAGAAAATGGCCCATCAGTAATGAGAAATGGGATGTACATTTTTAAAACACATCAAAGTGGCAATTAGTTTCAAATATCTTTTTTTTTTCATTTCGAGATTTTAAATTACATTAATTTTTATGCGTGGAGAATTTGTTGGATTTTATATTGATATACATTTAGTTTTAAATTCAGTTTGAATGTGAGTCGAAATTTCGGGATTAAAAACAGTTCGGACCACACCGAAATATGCAAAATTTTGTATAATGTTTTAACCGTGGCCACAATATGGGTTGTAATGCTAACAAAAAGAATATGGGCTCCAAAAAAACCTTAAGAATTAGCAAATGGGTTGTAAATTATTAGAAATAATGGCAGATGGGTTGTATGCTGTTGTCCACAGATTTGAGGCTTTCCTAAAAAAAGGTTGACGCACAAGCAGTGACTGTTGGATGGCCATCCAACGGCCGTCGTGCTTCTTCAATCTCTGCTCTAACTGCTCCAGCCGCTCAAACAAGCGCCGGCGGGGCTGCCTGCTCCCTCCTCCCCGCGGCCGGCTGTGCTGCCGCTCAGGCCTCACCGCCCCACCGTACTCCCATCGCTGGCCTAGCCATCCCTCTACTCACCCACACCTGTTGTTATTCTCCGGCGGCGGCAGACGAACCAGTAAACCCTCGTTCAGTCGTACTCCCCTCCGCGTGGGAAACAATTGCTGAGTCTTCCCTGCCTCTGTGTCGTTCCCTTCCTAGGCCTCGCCGTCGTCCACCGCCCTGGTGCTCTTGGCGCGGCCTGGTCAACGTGGTCAACAACCGACATGCATCTGAAGTGGACTGTACGTGGAGAGGCCGACAGCTGGGTCCACGGCCGCACGCAAGGAAATGCCACCTTATTACGTGCAAAATAATGATTCCTCCACCTGACATCGGGGACCCACCGAAAGGGCCTCAGTATTTCGTGAAAAAAATGTTACCGCCGCTGACAGCTCGGACCCACCAGCTATATCTTCGCACGCAAGGAAGTGCCTCCTTATTACGCACAAAAAAATGAATACTCCCCTTGTTAGCTGGGACCCAGTATAGTGGCAGGCTGACTTGTGGGCCTACTAAGTTGATGGGGATGGAGGGCTTTGTCAACTTAGTTAATATGCATGATTCTAGCTCCAGTGACCGTACGATGTCCATCCAACGGCCATAGTGCTTCTTCAACCTCTGGTCTTCTTGCTCCAGCCGCCCAAACCAGCGTCGGTCGTGCCTCGTGCTCCTACCTCCCGTGGCCGTCTGCGATATGGCGGAGGCCTCACCGCCCCTACTACGCGCACCGCTGGCCAGGCTATCCCTCTACTCACCCACACCCCCTGTTATTCTGCAGCGACGGCAGCCTCACACCGCAGTGAACTAGTGAACCCTCGTACTCCTCTACGCGTGGGCATCCACTGCCGCGTCTTCCCCGGCTCCGCGTCATCCCCTTCCTAGGCCTCTCCGTCGTCCATCGCCCTGGTGCTCTTGGCGCGGCGTGGTCAACATGGTCAAGGAATGGCTTCCATTGGACGTGGACTATACGTGGAGAGGCTGACAGCTGGGTCCACGACCGCACCAAGGAAGTGCCTCCTTATTATGCGCAAAATAATTATTCCTCCACCTGACAGCGGGGACCCACCGGACGGGCCACCATATTTCGCGAAAAACGTTTCCCCCCTGACTGCTGGGACCCACCAGCTACACCTTCGCACGCAAGGAAGTGCGTCCGGGAAAAAAAACGATTCGCCCCCTTGACTGCTGGGACCCACCAGCTACATCTTTGCACGCAAGGAAGTGCCTGACAGTCGGGACCCACCTAGTCGAAGCGTACGTAGCGTTGTCATTCTAGTCACGAACGTGTACGTACATATTGGTCGATGTAGAGGCGCGCACGTGTCATAGATGTAGAGGCGCGCACGTGTCGTAGTAGAGGCGCGCACGTAGCATGTACACGTACGTACAGTGGCGAGGGTGCACGAAAGAAAATACGGCCACGTACGTACATATGGGCAGGGTCTCGAACACCTACTCGCGCATACATACATGGCTGGATCGGAACGAAGAAACAGCGTCGTCGTCGTGTTCATGGGGAGCCAACCAGCTGGGTCGGAACGGAATGCGTGGTTGTGTTCATCGGGAGGGCTTGGACGGAACAGGCGATGGAAACGAGGCCTGGCATACCGCACAACGGAGGAAACGGCCTTGTGTTCGACCGGCCACATTCGAAACGGGGTCATGTTGATCGGGAGGGGCCTGGCGTACCGCAAAATGGAGGAAACGGACCTCCTACGGTCGAAATGGGGGTCCTGTTGATTGGGAGGCGTGCGGCGTACCGCAAAACGGATGAAACGGACCTCCTACGGTCGGGGTCCTGTTGATCGGGAGGGGTCTGGCGTACCGCAAAACGGAGGAAACGGACCTCCTACGGTCGAAACGGGGGTCCTGTTGATCGGGAGGGGTGTGGCGTACCGCAAAACGGACGAAACGGACTTGTGTTGGAGCGCTATGGTCGAAACGGGGGGGAGGGGTGTGGCGTACCGCAAAACGGGACTCCACGAGATACTGTTCATCTCCACCGTCGACCTCCTCTAGTCTCCACAGGCTACCGTCGACCTCCTCCAGCCTCCACAGGCTCCTGTTCATCCAGCCTCCACCGCGTGCTACTCCACCGGCTACTGTTCAACCACCCCTCCACGGGCACCCCTCCAACGTCTACTGTTCATCCAGCCCTCCACACCACGGGGTCCTGTTCAACCACCCCTCCACCGTCTACTGTTCATCCAGCCCTCCACACCACGGGTTC
>NC_041385.1:45376656-45413631 GCF_002162155.2 Triticum dicoccoides
CAACGCTCACTGTTCATCCCAGAGGCAGCATCGATCGGCTTCAGTTAGCAGCAGTAGCGAAGGAATCGCTCCATCGGGTTCAGTTAACAGCCATCGATCGATCGCTCGGGTTCAGTAACGCGTAGCCTGCAGTGCAATCGCTCGGCTTCAGTTAGAGCCCAACGCCTCGCTCGGCTTCAGTTAGAGCCAACGCCTCACACACACGGGCGTACGTACGAGAGAAACGCGCATTGCTCGGCCCCCGACCTCCCACCGTAACCGGCAACTCCCCGAAATTTTCCTCCCCCTCGCTTCTATCACGGTTTTTCCGTCATGGACGGCCCAAAGAATATCATGCAGCTGCGTCTCCGGCCCGCCCAGGACGAAAAGCCCATTTTCTGTCATGATTTTTTGTCATAGAAGTAGGAGCCCACCACATCTACGATGATACCGGGTTTTGTCACAATTATCGTCATAGAAGTGTCATATGTATGACAGGAAAAAAATTCGTTCGGCCCAAAATGTCATGGATGTGTCTTTTTTTTTAGTAGTGTGATTTGGCAACTGGAGAAAACCCCTCGAAGAAGAAAGGAAAACATGGGCGTCATCGACGCCGCTCCAAGCCCCGCCACAACAATACCAGCACTGGAGAAGAAAATCCAGATGGTGCCGAAGAGGAATACGATCCTAATCAACCCACCTTCGAGCAAGCTGAACAAGAACACGGGCTAGCTAGCCCAGATGAACAGGCGACGGACGGATACTTGGAGGACGATAACTATATGCATCCCTCTGAAGACGAGGTGAGCCTCGGTGACGACGAATTCGGCATACCAGAGGATCCCATAGAGCAGGAGCGCTTCAAGAGCAGGCTTATAGCCACTGCAAGAAGCCTGAAGAACAAGAAGCAGCAGCTCCAAGCTGACCAAGACCTGCTCGCAGATAGATGGACCGAAGTCCTGGCGGTCGAGGAATACGGACTCGAGCCCCCGAGCAGGGAATACCCAAAGCATAAACCACTATAGGAAGAGGCTGAAGAGCCTGAATATCCAGCGCAAGACGAGGCTGACCGGCCACCTCGTGGCCGGGACAAAACAGGCTATCAGGTCGGACACCAGCCCGCACCCCCATGCCGGTTCACCACGGCCCGGGGGAATACGCAGGACCTGCGAGACATATTGGAAAACAACGCAGGACAACCAAGATCGATCTACGGATCACGGGGGCGCACCACAGCTCATGACACCGATCGTCATGCCGGATATAATGCTGATAAATCCGGCCAAGCCAGACATTGCCGACCAGACCCAATCGGAATACGCCACGACATAGCCCGGCACAGTGGCGCCGCACACCCCCTCTGCTTCACTGATGGAGTAATGGAACATGAATTCCCAGAAGGGTTTAAGACCGTCAACATCGAGTCATACGATGGCACAACAGACCCCGCGGTGTGGATCGAGGATTTTCTTCTCCACATTCACATGGACCGCGGTGATGACCTACATGCCATCATGTATCTCCCACTAAATCTTAAAGGGCCAGCTAGACACTGGCTAAATAGCCTGCCAGCAAACTCCATTGGCGGTTGGGAAAACCTTGAGGACGCACTCCTCGATAACTTCCAGGGCACCTATGTGCGACCACCGGATGCTGATGACTTGAGTCACATTACCCAACAGCCCCGAGAGTCAGCCAGAAAATTCTGGACTCGGTTTCTCACTAAAAAGAACCAAATTGTCGACTGTCCGGACGCTGAGGCCCTGGCGGCCTTTAAGCATAATATCCGCGATGAGTGGCTTGCCCGACACCTCGGCCAAGAAAAGCCAAAGACCATGGCGGCCCTCATGGCACTGATGACCCGCTTTTGCGCAGGTGAGGACAGTTGGCTGGCTCATAGCAACACCGCTCTTGGAAACCCTGGTACGTCAGACACCCATGACAATAACGGAAAGCCACGGCGCAATAGACACAAGCGTCGAAATAATGGCGACAATGCAGAGGATACGGCAGTCGATGCCGGATTCAGCAACTCCAAATCCGGTCAGCGGAAGAAGCCGTTCAAAAGGAACAATACGGGATCGTCCAGTCTGGACCGCATACTCGACCGCTCGTGCCAGATTCATGGCACCCCCGATAAACCAGCCAATCACACTAACAGAGATTGTTGGGTGTTCAAACAGGCCGGCAAGATAAACGCTGAGAACTAGGACAAGGGGATGCATAGTGATGATGACGAGGAACCCCGAATTCCGAACACTGGAGGACAGAAGAAATCCCCCCCCCCCCAGGTCAAAACGGTGAATATGGTTTATGCCACTCACATCCCCAAGCGGGAGCGAAAGCGTGCACTTAGGGACATCTATGTGATGGAGCCCGTCGCCCCAAAGTTCAACCCATGGTCATCCTGCCCAATCACCTTTGATCGCAGAGACCATCCCATCAGCATCCGCCATGGTGGCTCAGCCGCATTGGTCCTTGACCCAATCATTGACGGATTCCACCTCACGCGAGTCCTCATGGACGGTGGCAGCACCCTGAACCTGCTTTATCAGGATACAGTGTGCAAAATGGGCATCGATCCGTCACGGATCAAACCCACAAAAACCACCTTCAAAGGTGTAATTCCAGGGGTAGAGGCCCGCTGCACGGGCTCAATAACACTGGAAGTGGTCTTCGGATCTCCGGATAACTTCCGAAGCGAGGAGTTAATCTTTGATATCATCCCTTTCCGTAGTTGCTATCACGCACTACTTGGACGAACCGAGTTTGCTCGTTTCAACGTGGTACCGCACTATGCATACCTCAAGATCAAGATGCCAGGACCTCGCGGGGTCATAACAGTCAATGGAAATACAGACCGCTCCCTCTGTACGGAAGAACATAATGCGGCCCTCGCGGTAGAAGTACAAAGCAGCCTCCTCCGACAAACAACCAATCTGACAACGACATCTCCGAACACCGTCAAGCGAGTCCGGAGTACCCCGCAGCATGACGGTAAGGCACGCCAGGAGCTCAATTAGCAATCCGGCCTCCACCCCAGCCCCATTCAAGCGGCGTTCATACCACGTGTGCACAATTACGCGCTCACAATACCATGGGCATAGGTGGAGGTGAAACCACAATGCGGCGAAAGTGCGGTTCAGCCGCCAGGAGGCCTGCATACCTTTTCTTTTTTTCAAGACCCTACTTTCGGGAACCTCCTCCAGAAGAGATCGGATGACTAGACTCATCATGGAGGAGGCACCAAGGAGGCACGAGGCTTTTGCACACAAGGGAACACTGAGGTCGTCTTCTTCAATGATCGTTATACCTGCTCTTACATACCCGCATGTAGCCTGCCCTTGGATAGGATATGTCAAATAATCCTACCTTTTCCGCTTAATGCAATAATTGTACACCTACGCCTTGTCGTATTGTCAAAATAAATTGGAAGTAGTACGTAGCGTCAGCTTCTTATTATTGTCCTCATATTTCCTGTTGAATCTTTATTCAATATTGCATCCGTACGTTCTGGTACGGCTATTTTGCCGGGGGCTTCTTATCGAGCCCCATACTATGGCAAGGAAAGTCCGAACACTTTCAACAGTGCAGCACCTTGAACTTATAGCACTATATGCATCAGCTCCGAATCATGTCTTGGGTCAATAGTTGGGTTAGCCCGGCTCCCTTGTTTTGGTACCTTACGTTCCGTTATATCGGCTAAGGTAGCGCAGGGAGAACTACTGCGATTGTGTCCCGGATCTGCCGGACGAGCACCTCAGTAGAGAAAGCAGAAAATTGACCGTCATGATGCGGCGAGAGCTGGTCGTTGTTCACGAGGTACCAAAATCCCTAAAGATTTTTTTCCGCTTAAGGCGATGAATCGGCTTCGTCTGATTTAGGCGTGTATAGCGCCCCAGTTCGGCTTTCCGGATACTAGGGGCTTCGCCAAAATTTAAAATTGTAGACTTTTATGGTCAAGTGAGAGTTATAAAGCTGAATAGTCCGATTGCCTTGTTTGTTGCGCCAAACATCTCCTTAAAGGACCAACACTTTGGATAAAGAATGTTTGGGTTTCCACGAACACCCCAGTACTAGTTACAAGGGGGCGAAAGCCGACGACTGACCTACTTTCTGATTTTGATAAACGATCGCGAAGAAGGTAATATTTTAAATCAAACAAAGTGTTGCATAGCACAAATAAACTCGTTCTCATATTACACGGACGACATGAGTACATTTACTCAAATATTATGTTCTTCGGACATTCATTCGCTACAAGACGAGTGCCTTTCATGATGCCATCATAATATTTCTCGGGGCAGCGATGCTCCTTTCCTTCCGGGGATCCGTCCTTCACGAGCTTCTAAGCATCCAGCTTGCCCCAATGCACCTTCGCGCGGGCAAAGGCCCGTCGGGCACCCTCAATACATGCGGACTGCTTGATAACTTCTAGCCGTGGACAGGCAACACTATCCGCTTCACCAGGCCAAAATAGCTGCCACGCAGGGGCTCGCCAGGACATATCCGGACTATAAGATCCCTCATGGACTGTTCGGCCGCATTGTGGAGTTCGACTAGCTGCTTCAGCTGGTCACTCAGAGGCATCGGGTGTTCGATCCCAGTATATTGGGACCAGAACAGCTTCTCCGTAGAGCTCCCCTCTTTAGCGCGGTAGAACTCCGCAGCATCCGAAATGTTGCGCGGTAGATCTGTGAATGCCCCTGGAGAGCTCCGGATTCGTGTAAGTAAAAGAAATGACTCCTCCACATGCTTGCTTTGCATAAAGAATGCCTTACCCTCCGCTATCTTCTTGGCCGCCTGGATTTCCTAGAGGGCCTTTTGGGCTTCGGCCTTTGCATCCGCCGCACTCTGGATGGCCTTCGCAAGCTCAGACGCTTGCGTCTTGTAGTCATGCTCCAGGGAGCCGAACTTCTGTCTGAGCTCCTGGAGCTCTTGTTGCACCTCGAGTATCTTTCTTCTCTCGCTCGGTGCGCTCCATATCCGCCTTGGCTTCGGCCGTGGATAGAGCTTCCTTTTGGGCCGCCACTTCGGTTGCGGTCCCTATCAAAAGCCATGATGCTTTTTATTAGCATCACCAACTTTTTTATCCTTCGTACTACATACGGATGGGGTTTATCTTACCTTTGTTCGCCTCGAGCTGCTTCTTAACGAGGCCGAGCTCTTCTTCGGTCTGCCCCAGTTCGCGCTTAAGTCCGGCAACCTCAGCCGTGCGTGCAGCGGCGGTCAGCAGCAGTGCATGTTTGATTCATACAGACAAATACTATTAGCCTCCTGCGTTCCTTTTTTTTAGTTGACCCTCTGTTCGGCTTTTATTTCCGAACACCAACCAGAGCGTCAGGGGCTACTATCTATTGGGTGACATTTCCTCACACCCTTTTCACTTACCTCAAAGCCTGTTAGTAGGCTGGTGCAGGCTTCGGTCAATCCGCTCTTAGCGGATCGAACCTTCTCAATCACCGCACTCATGAGAGTATGGTGCTCATCATCGACGGAAGCACCTCGAAGCACTTCCAACAACCTATCTGATGCCTCTGGCTGGGCGGAGGTCATCGGCACGGCCTGCCCGCCCTCCTTCGCGAGGGGCTGCCTTCTGGAATCCAGAGCCTTCGAAGGCTCCGATGCAGTATCCGGTTGGGAGCCAGGCTTGCTTTGGCTCCCATCTTCACAGTCCATGGGGTCCTCATCCCCCATGTGTCATTCGCGGGTCATGGAGAGGTCGCCGTCGGGAGCGAATTCATCTCCGACTCATTCAGAGACTCCTTCGAAGAGGACTCATCGAGATCGGACCCGGCCGGACTACATATACGTGTTCGGCGTCATTACAAACTATGAGGTTGAAAGTCGCATGAAAAAAATATTATGGAATGCGGATACTTACGACCTCGCCCGGGGTTTGCCCCTGGGCAGCCACTCCTCGCGCTAAAAGCGGCGGTCGTGGACTGATCTGGAAGGGACGCCTTGCCCTTCTTCGGCGTCCCGGCCTCCCTCGACGGGGCGGCCTTCCTTTTCTTCTCCTCCCTGGCACGGGGAGGAGGCATTTCTTCATGATCTCCCCCGCCTTTGGGAGGAGAATCTTCCTCGTCGTCTTCGGATGACGAATCTATCACGGCCCTGCACCGGTGACCCTTCTTGGCCCCCGTGGCCGCCTTCTTGGACACTTCAGCCCCCTCGGTTGAGGCAGACTTCTTCTTCTTCCCCTCCTCCCCTTCGTGGGAAGAGTGCGCCTCGTCATCTTCTGGCGAGGCGTCGAGTGCGGCCTCATGCCGAAGACCCTTTCGGGTCCCCAAGGCCTTCTTTTCGGCCTTTTTCTCCGGCACCTTGTAAGGCCCCGGAACCAGCATCTCCGCCAGGAGTGCGCTTACTGGGTCCTCTGGCAGAGGAGCTGGACAGTTGATCCGCTCTGCCGTCTCCACCCACTCCTATTTGGTCAATGAGATAACTTAAGAATCCTCCCCCGAAAGTACTAAGGGAACATCTCAAAAATAGTCAAGGGACTTACCGGACTGGCGAGGCGTGCCGCGCTGAGCCCCCGGTCCTCGGAAAGAGGAGGAGGGACTTCGCCGGTCTTGAACAAAACTTTCCAGATTTCTTTGTGCGTTGTGCCGAAGAGCTCTAGCAGCATCTGGTGTTCGGCCGGATCGAACTCCCACATATCAAACGCTCATCTTTGACACGGGAGAATCCAGCGGATGAGCATGAACTGGACCTTGTTGACGAGCTTGATCTTCTTTTCCCTCATACTCCTCAGGCAGGTCTCGAGTCTGGTCAGCTCCATGGGTTCGCCCCAGGCCAGGCCCCTCTTCTCCCAAGAAGATAGCTGCGTGGGGATTCCGGATCTAAATTTGGGGGCCGCCACCCAGTTGGCGTCACGCGGCTCGGTGATGTAAAACCACCCTGATTGCCACCCCTTTATGGACTCCACGTAGGAGCCCTTGAGCCATATAACATTGGGCATTTTACCCACCATGGCACCTCCACACTCCGCCTGTTGGCCGCTCACGATCTTCGGCTTCACGCAGAAGGTTTTCAGCCACAGGACAAAGTGAGGCTTGATGCGGAGGAAGGCCTCGCACACGACAATGAACGCCGAGATGTTGAGGATGAAATTAGGGGCTAGATCGTGAAAATCTAGCCTGTAGTAGTACATGAGCCCGCGGATGAAAGGGTGGAGTGGAAACCCTAGCCCACGGATGAAATGAGGGAGAAATACCACTCTCTCCCGAGACTAAGGCGTAGGGGTGATCTGTCCCTCCGTTGGAAGCCTGTGCGCGATATTAGCGGCCAGGTATCCGGCTTCCCGATGCTTGGTTATGTTCTCCTCTGTGACAGAGGAAGCCATCCACTTGCCTCCCGCTCCGGACATGTTGCGGTCTTACGGAGAAGGTGAGGAACTTGGTCGCTGGAGCTCGAGGGTGTGAGAACGGATGAGCAAAGGAGGAAGAAGGCATGGGGGAAAATGGGAGATCTCTGCCCGCGCCTCCCCACTTGCCTCTCGAAATCTCTTATTTTTTCAGGCGCCTCGATTAATGGCGCTGGTTGGGTTACCCATACCCGCATTGATGGAGATCCCGCGATAAGGGGACACGATCTCTGCTTTGACAAGACGTGCCAAAGAAATCGCCTCACAATATGTGCGGAGGCAGGTTGATGGAAAACGGTTCGAATAAAAACCGGACCATGGCGTGATGTCACCTTTCGAAGAACTATCAGCAGATTGAATTCGTGGATTATTATTATTCTCTCTACGGTGGTGTATGGAATGTTATCTTGCAGAGCCGGACACGGTCCTCGTGTTCAGAATTTATCTTGGAGTATTCGGAGATGGAACCCGCCTCGCAATGCCGAAGACAATTTACGTGTCGGACTCATCGTCATTGAAGCCTGGTTTAGGGGCTACTGAGGGAGTCCTGGATAAGGGGGTATCCGGACTACCAGACTATATACTTTGGCCGGACTATTGGACCATGAAGATACAAGATAGAAGACTTCGTCACGTGTCCGGATGGGACTCTCCTTGGCGTGGAAGGAAAGCTTGGCGATTCGGATGTAGATCTCCTTCTCTGTAAACTGACCTTGTGTAACCCTAGCCCCCTCCGGTGTCTATATAAACTGGAGGATTTAGTCCGTTGGACCCAGGATCATCATCAACCATCATACCATAGGCTAGCTTCTAGGGTTTAGCCTCTCTGATCTCGTGGTAGATCAACTCTTGTAAAATTTATATCATCAAGATAAATCAAGCAGGAAGTAGGGTATTACCTCGATCGAGAGGGCCCGAACCTGGGTAAAACATTGTGTCCCCAGTCTCATGTTACCATTAACCTTAGACGCACAGTTCGGGACCCCCTAACCGAGATCCGCCGATTTTGACACTGACAGCAGCCATCTCTAAAGCATAACCCCAGAACGATAGTGGTAAATCAGTAAGAGACATCATAGATCACACCATATCCAATACAGTACGGTTACGACGTTTAGACACACCATTACGTTGTGGTTTTCTAGGTGGCGTTAGTTGCGAAACTATTCCACATTGTTTCAAATGAAGACCAAACTCGTAGCTCAAATATTTGCCTCCACGATCATATCACAGAAACTTTATTTTCTTGTTGCGATGATTTTTCACTTCACTCTGAAATTCTTTGAACTTTTCAAACGTTTCAGACTTATGTTTCATTAAGGAGATATACCCATATCTGCTCAAATCATTTGTGAAGGTCAGAAAATAATGATACCCGCCACGAGCCTCAACACTCATTGGACCGCATACATCGGTATGTATTATTTCCAATAAGTCAGTAGATTGTTCCATTGTTCCAGAGAACAGAGTTTTAGTCATCTTGCCCATGAGGCATGGTTCATAAGCACCAAGTGATTCCAAAAGTCCATCAGCATGGAGTTTCTTCATGTGCTTTATACCAATATGACCTAAACGGCAGTGCCACAAATAAGTTGCACTATCATTATCAACTTTGCATCTTTTGGCTTCAATATTATGAACATCTGTATCACCAGGATCGAGATTCAACAAAAATAGACCACTCAACAAGGGTTCATGACCATAAAAGATATTATTCATATAAATAGAACAACCATTATTCTCTGACTTAAATGAATAACCATCTCGCATCGAACAAGATCCAGATATAGTGTTCATGCTCAACGAATGCACCAAATAACAATTATTCAGGTCTAAAACTAATCACGAAGGTAGATGTACAGGTAGCATGCTGACGGCGATCACATCGACCATGGAACCATTTCCGACGTGCATCATCACCTTGTCCTTAGCCAATCTTCGTTTAATCCGTCGCCCCAGTTTCAAGTTGCAAATATGAGCAACAGAACCAGTATCAAACACCCAGGCGCTACTATGAGCATTAGTAAGGTACACATCAATAACATGTATATCAAATATACCTTTCACTTTGCCATCCTTCTTATCCGCCAAATACTTGGGGCAGTTCCGCTTCTAGTGACCAGTCCCTTTGCAGTAGAAGCACTCAGTTTCAGGCTTAGGTCCAGACATGGGCTTCTTCTCGGGAGTAGCAACTTGCTTGCTATTCTTCTTGAAGCTCCCCTTCTTCCCTTTGACCTTTTTCTTGAAACTAGTGGTCTTGTCAACCATCAACACTTGATGCTCCTTCTTGATTTCTACCTTCCATAGACTTTAGCATTGCGAAGAGCTCGGGAATCATTTTCGTCATCCCTTGCATATTATAGTTCATCACGAAGCCTTTATAGCTTGAAGAACTCTGTCAATGACACTATCATCAGGAAGATTAACTCCCAGCTGAGTCAAGTAGTTATGATACCCAAACATTTTGAGTATGTGTTCACTGACAAAACTATTCTCCTCCATTTTGCAGCTATAGAACTTGTTGGAGACTTCATATCTCTCAACTCGGGCATTTGCTTGAAATATTAACTTCAACTCTTGGTACATCTCATATGCTCCATGATGTTCAAAACATCTTTGAAGTCCGATTCTAAGCCGTAAAGCATGGCACACTGAACTATCGAGTAGTCATCAACGCATGTTTTCCAGGCATTCACAATGTCTGCAGTTGCTGGCGCAGGTGGTACACCTAGCGGTGCTTCTAGGACGTAATTCTTCTGTGCAGCAATGAGGATAATCCTCAAGTTACGGACCCAGTCCGTGTAATTGCTACCATCATCTTTCAACTTAGATTTCTCTAGGAACGCATTAAAATTCAAGGGAATGGTAGCACGGACCATTGATCTACAACAACATAGATATGCAAAAAACTATCAGGACTAAGTTCATGATAAATTAAAGTTCAATTAATCATATTACTAAAGAACTCCCACTTAGATAGACATCCCTCTAGTCATCTAAATGATCACGTGATCCATATAAACTAAACCATGTCCGATCATCACGTGAGATGAAGTAGTTTTCAATGGTGAACATCTCTATGTTGATCATATCTAGTATATGATTCACGTTCGACCTTTCGGTCTCAGTGTTCCAAGCCATATCTGCATATGCTAGGCTCGTCAAGTTTAACCCGAGTATTTTGCATGTGCAAAAATGGCTTGCACCCGTTGTATGTGAATGTAGAGCTTATCACACCCAATCATCACATGGTGTCTCAGCACGACGAACTGTACAACGTTGCATACTCAGGGAGAACACTTATACCTTGAAATTTAGTAAGGGATCATCTTATAATGCTACCTCCGAACTAAGCAAAATAAGATGCATAAAAGATAAACATCACATGCAATCAAAATATGTGACATGATATGTCCATCATCATCTTGTGCTCATGATCTCCATCACCGAAGCATCGTCAGGATCTCCATTGTCACCGACTTTTGACACCTTGATCTCCATCGTAGCATCGTTATCGTCTCGCCAACTCTTGCTACTACAACTATCGCTACCGCTTAGTGATAAAGTAAAGCAATTACATGGCGATTGTATTTCATAAAATAAAGCGACAACCATATGGCTCCTGCCAGTTGCCGATAACTCTGTTACAAAACATGATCATCTAATACAACAATTTATATCACATCATGTCTTGACCATATCACATCACAACAAGCCCTGCAAAAACAAGTTAGACGTCCTCTACTTTGTTGTTGCAAGTTTTACGTGGCTGCTACGGGCTTTTAGCAAGAACCTTTCTTACCTACGCATCAAAACCACAACGATTTTTCGTCAAGTGTGTTGTTTTAACCTTCAACAAGGACCAGCCATAGTCAAACTCAATTCAACTAAAGTTGGAGAAACAGACACCCACCAGCCACATGTGTGCAAAGCACGTCGATAGAACCAGTCTCATGAACGTGGTCATGTAATGTCGGTCCGGGCCGCTTCAACCAACAATACCATCGAATCAAAGTGAGACGTTGGTGGTAAGCAGTATGACTATTATCGCCCAAAACTCTTTGTGTTCTACTCGTGCATATCATCTACGCATAGACCTGGCTCGGATGCCACTGTTAGGGAACATAGCATGCAATTTCAAAAAAAAAATCGTACAATCACGCAAGATCTATCTAGGAGATGCATAGCAACGAGAGGGGGAGAGTGTGTCCACGTACCCTCGTAGACCGAAAGTGGAAGCGTTTAGTTAACGCGGTTGATGTAGTCAAATGTCTTCACGATCCAACCGATCCAAGTACCGAATGTCCGACACCTTCGTGTTCAGCACACGTTCAGCTCGATGATGTCCCTCGAACTCTTGATCCAGTAGAGGGTCGAGGGAGAGTTCCGTGAGCACGACGGTGTGGTGACGGTGTCGATGATGTGATCCGCGCAGGGCTTTGCCTAATCACTACGACACTATGACCGGAGGCGTAAACTGTGGAGGGGGCACCGCACACGGCAAAGAACAATTGATGTGCCCCCTGCCCACGTATATAAAGGAGGGAGGGAGGAGGTGGCCCGCCTAGAGGGGGTGCCCCACGGGGGGAGTCCTACTAGGACTCCCAGGCCTAGTAGGATTCCCCTTCCTTTTCGGAGTAGGAGAAGGGGGAAGGGAGAGAGAGGGAGAAGGAAAGTGGGGGGTGCACCCCCTCCCCTAGTCCAATTCGGTTAGGCTAGGGGGGCGTGCGCCACCTCCTGGCCGGCGGCCTCCTCTTTCCACTAAGGCCCATGAAGGCCCAATACTCTCCCGGGGGGTTTCAGTAACCTCCTGGTACTCCGAAAAATGTCCGAACCTATCCAAAACCTTTCTGATGTCCAAACATAACCTTCCAATATATCAATCTTTATGTCTTGGCCATTTCGAGACTCCTCGTCATGTTCTTGATCTCATCTGGGACTCCAAACAAACTTCGGTCATCAAAAACACATAACTCTTAATACAAATCGTCATCGAAAGTTAAGCGTGCGGACCCTACGGGTTCGAGAACTATGTAGACATGATCGAGACACATCTCCTATCAATAACCAATAGCGGAACCTGGATGCTCATATTGGCTCCTACATATTCTACGAAGATCTTTATCGGTCAAACCGCACAACAACATACGTTCTTCCCTTTGTCATCGGTATGTTACTTGCCCGAGATTCGATCATCGGTATCATCATACCTAGTTCAATCTTGTTACCGGCAATTATCTTTACTCGTTTCGTAATGCTTCATCCTGCAACTAACTCATTAGTCACATTGCTTGTAAGGCTTATAGTGATGAGCATTACCGAGAGGACCCAGAGATACCTCTCTGATACACGGAGTGACAAATCTTAATCTTGATCTGTGCCAACCCAACAAACACCTTCGGAGACACCTGTAGAGCATATTTATAATCACCCAGTTATGCTGTGACGTTTGAAAGCACGCAAGGTGTTCCTCCGGTATTCGGGAGTTGCATAATCTCATAGTCAGAGGAACATGTATAAGTCATGAAGAAACCAATAGCAATAAAACTGTAATGATCATAATGCTAAGCTAACGGATGGGTCTTGTCCATCACATCATTCTCCTAATGATGTGATCCCGTTCATCAAATGACAACACATGTCTATGGTTAGGAAACATAACCATCTTTGATTAACGAGCTAGTCAAGTAGAGGCATACTAGGGACACTATGTATTGTCTATGTATTCACACATGTACTAAGTTTCCGGTTAATACAATTCTAGTATGAATGATAAACATTTATCATGATAAAAGGAAATATAAATAACAACTTCATTATTGCCTCTAGGACATATTTCCTTCAATTTGGACATAATTTGATGCTACAATTGAGATGGAAAATCCAGGTGAAAGAAGAAATAAGAATTGGATGGCAGATTATAGATATATGATTTCATCGTTGTTTCTGTTTTTACTTCTAGTATATTGAACATATTTTTTACACTATAGCTTTGCAATAGGTGTGGGGCCAGAATATATGTGTGGGACAAGAATAATGCGTGACTATTTAGGCTATTTTTAATATGATTTGTGCTTTCATTAGCCTGGTTTATTTTTCTGTTGCACAAATTGCTGGAGAAGTTGATGTCGGTGTCAAAACCAGCGGATCTCGAGTAGGGGGTCCCGAACTGTGCGTCTAAGGCTAATGGTAACAGGAGGCAGGGGGACACGATGTTTACCCAGGTTCGGGCCCTCTCTATGGAGGTAATACCCTACTTCTTGCTTGATTGATCTTGATGATATGAGTATTACAAGAGTTGATCTACCACGAGATCATAGAGACTAAACCCTAGAAGCTAGCCTATGATTCTGATTGTTCCTTGGCCTACGGACTATACCCTACTGTTTATATAGATACTGAAGGGGGCTAGGGTTACACAAAGTCGGTTACAGAGAAGGGAATCTACGTATCTGAATTGCCAAGCTTGCCTTCCATGCAAAGGAGAGTCCCACCCGGACACGGGACGAAGTCTTCAATCTTGTATCTTCAAAGTCCAATAGTCCGGCATAAGCATATAGTTCGGCTATTCGAGGACCCCCTAATCCAGGACTCCATCAGTTGTTATGGATCATTGTGTGGTTTTCACAAAAGTTCTTGTGTTTTTTCTGTCGTACTACAGATTTTTGGTTTTGGCTAGAATAGATGTTTCAGTTGGACGGGATGCATATTTCAGTTGGATAGCATGCATGTTCAGTTGGACAGTCAATGTGTTCAGTTGGCTAGAATAGATGTTTCAGTTGGCCAGAATGCATATTCAGTTGGCCAGCATGCATGTTCAGTTGGCCAGGATACATGTTTTTCACATATACTTCAGGTTTTCTGAAGTGTTCACTCACAAACATCAGGTACATGTGGGGTACAATGCATGTTTTAGTTTGGCTAGCATGCATGCTGAGTTGCTAGAATAAAGGTTCATTTGGCTGGGATGCATGTTCAGTTGCACATTTATGCATTTTTTGTTGGACATATCTTTTGGACAGTCAATGTGTTCATTTACAAACAATAACTACAAGTTGGTAGAGTGCATGTTTAGTTTTTGGCTACAATCCATGTTGAGTTGGCTAGAATCATGTTTTAGTTGGCCAGAGAACTTGTTTTAGTTGGCTTGTTGAACACATCCAGGCAGCGGAAACTTGGTTGGCATGCATGTTAGAAAACATATTAAGTAAAGTTGTTTTCAAACCATGTTTAGTGTGCAACTAGGCAGCTGTGCAACTAAACCTAAATGACTTGTGTTTAGTTGCACAGACCAGGAAATAGTAGGCTTCTATCCATGGTTAGTTGCACAGTAATTCGTGGTACTTGTTTCTAGTCGCAGATATGACGCTCATGGGGGCAGGGTGGTGTGATGTGCCAGATCCACCTCTTTTTTGAAGCAGCTTCTCCTTGGATTTGTGCTAGATCCGTGGAGAAGGGGGTTTACATATGCCTACATACGCAGTAGAAGAAGGGGGGAGTGAAGAGGGGCAAAGGGGGATTACCTACTTGATGTTGCTGCCTGGTATGGCTCTGACCACCCTACCCTTAGATCTTCTTTTTTGAAGCAGCTTCTTCTTCTACTTTGGGGCTCCCATGGCGGGTGTATACGAGGAGGAAGGAAGGCCTTGGATCCCCTTCTTTCGTAGAGAAGAAGAAGGCGGCGTGGGTTCATTGGGACGAGCGGATGTGGGAGGCGCTGGATAGGTATGGCTAGGGCGTGGGGGCGAGCAGGCGTGGGGGGATAGGCTGGCCACATGGGAGTGCGGGCGTATCGGGCGCTGGATATGTAAACCCCCTTCTCCATGGATCTAGCACAATTCCATGGAGAAGCTGCTTCAAAAAAGAGGTGGATCTGGCACATCACACCACCCTCCCCCCCATGAGTGTCATATCTTCAACTAAAAACAAGTACCACAAATTACTGTGCAACTAACCATGGATAGAAGACTACTATTTTCTGGTTTGTGAAACTAAACACAAGTCATTTAGGTTTAGCTGCACAACTGCCTAGTTGCACACTAAACATGGTTTGAGACCAACTTTACTGAATATGTTTTCTAACATGCATGCCAACCAAGTTTCCGCCGCCTGGATGTGTTAAACGAGCCAACTAAAACAAGTTCTCTGGCCAACAAAAACATGATTCTAGCCAACTCAACATGCATTGTAGCCAAAAACTAAACACTCATTCTACCAACTTGTAGTTATTGTTTGCAAATGAACACATTCACTGTCTAAAAGATATGTGCAACAAAAAATGCATAAATGTGCAACTGAACATGCATCCTAGCCAACTGAACCTGTATTCTGGCAACTCAGCATGCATGCTAGGCAAACTAAAACATGCATTGTACCCCACATGTACCTGATGTTTGTGAGTGAACACTTTAGAAAACCTAAAGTATATGTGCAATAAAAACATGTATCCTGGCCAACTGAACATGCATGCTGGCCAACTGAATATGCATCCTGGCCAACTGAAACATCTATTCTAGCCAACTGAACACATTGACTGTCCAACTAAGCATGCATGCTGGCCAACTGAAATATGCATCCTGGCCAACTGAAACATCTATTCTAGCCAAAACCAAAAATTTGTAGTATGACAGCAAAAACACAAGAATTTTTGTGAAAACCACACAATGATCTATAGCAACTTCTCCGGTAATTTGTGCAATAGAAAAATAAACCAGGCTAATGAAACCACAAACCATAGTAAAAATAGCCTAAATAGTCACGCATATATTCTTATCCCACACATATATTCTGGTCCCACACCTATTGCAAAGCTATAGTGTAAAAAATATGTTCAATATACTAGAAGTAAAAATAGAAACGGTGATGAAAAACATATATCTATAATCTGTCATCCAATTCTTCTTTCTTCTTTCACCTGGATTTTCCATCTCAGTTGTAGCATCAAATTATGTCCAAATTATGTGCAGAAAAATCTAAATCAGCTCCTTGCCAACAGAAAACATGCAGATTATTGCAACAAATAGAGGAAAAAGTCAGAAAAACTCTGTAGTAAAAAAAGTCATGTTCTTGCCACCTATTTACTGCAAACTGTGCAACTAACATAACAACTTTGTGCAAACAAAAAATTGCATACCTGTTATAGTAAAGATTCTGCTATAGACATGTAGCTTTTGCAACTAAGATTGTCATAATGGTGTGCAACTACCTATTTACTAAGTTTTTAGGTTGTTTGAAACACTCTTTCATGATTAAACTGATGATATCACTTCCTTCTTTTTTATGTGCAGGGGGTGTGTGGCAGTAGGAAAAAAGGAAAAAAGAAATGCTTGATCTCAATGAGTTGCCTCCTGATCTCAATGAGCTTCCTCATGATATGGATCAGCAGCAACCCAGCATACCACTAGGAAATTGGACAGAAAATGAGTGCTCTGTTTACTACACGCAGACAACTCGTGAGCCTAACCCTATGGGACATGACAATGTGGTAGGGCAGTCATCAACCCGTGGTGCCCCTGTAGTGGTGTCTTTGTAGTCAGAGAGCCATACTCTTGATGACATGGGCACCACGGAAAAAGTTCCTGGTCCAATCAGGACTGAGCTAGGAGTTGGCGCTATTGATGGTGTTGTGCAAGGAGAAGAAGGAGAGCATGAGGCTGGTTCTCAACCAATGGAACCCTATGTTAGCATGAGGTTTGAAAGCCTTCAAATTGCTAAGCATCACTACAACAGCTACGCCCTACGGATGGGTTTCTCTGTCAAGATTAACACCTATAGGCGAACAGCTCACAACAAGTACAAGAAGCCTAAAGCTAATGATGGAGGAGCTGAGGCTCCTCCTGTCCTGGACCCTATACCAGATCCAAAACCTGTTGACACTAATGAGGGGATGGAAGATTAACATCCAATCTTTGCTGAAGAGGAGGCTGGTCCTAGTAAGAAAAAGAAGAAATGGAAACGCGAGACAATAAAGCAGACTCAATGCAAGGAAAAAATGTTTGTGAAGCTGCTAGATGGGCGATGGGAGGTGATGCACTTTGTTCATGACCACAATCATCCTCTGGTGAACAAACCTTCGTTGTCCAAATACTTGAGATCCCACCAAGGCATCCCTCCTGATGAAAAGTAGTTTTGCGCATCTTGTATAACTGCAACTTGACTATAGATGTGTTTCTATATCCCTTAGAGAATTAAGTTTCCCTCTAGGCAGTCCAGTGTGCAACTATTATGGTACTCATGTGCAACTAAAATGTCTTAAGTGTGCAACTAGTGTCCAACTTCCCATGATGTTTCTATATCGCTTTGGTGCTTGTTGTGCAACTAGATTACCTTCACTGTGCAACTACACAATGTCCTTTGTGCAAAGTGCAAGTGTTTTTAAAGGTGCCGCTAGGTGTCCATTTCCTGCAATTATCTTCTATGCCAACACATATCCTATTACTATGCAGCTGGATGTGTGCATTCGTGCGACTAAAAAAGATTGTTTCTTTTTGTATTATGCAGGACGTATGATGCATATAATGGCAGAGTTCTATGGATCTGAGATGATGGTGTCGTTCGGAGCAAAGGCAATAACAAATATGTGTACAAGTTTCCGTAGAGATGACACAAAGGAGAGTGACATCATTGAGACAATTGCGCACTTCAAGGATATACAGAAAACTAATCCAGACTTCTTATATAAGGTAAAATATGATGAAGAGGACAGAGTTGTGAACATATTTTGGGTGGATGGCTTAGCTCAAAAAGCTTATGCGAAGGCGTACCACGATTGCATATCGTTTGACACCACCTACATGACCAACATGTACAATGTGTCGTTCGCGCCCTTCATTGGAATAAACTGACATGGCTAATCTTTCATGCTGGGTTGCGCGTTTGTGAGGCAGGAGTTGGCAACGAGCTTTGGTTGGGTCTTCCAAGCATTCCTAAAGGCCATGGATGGCAAACGTCCGGATAACTTCATAACCGATCAGGATGGTGCGAGGAAAGCAGTCAATAGAGAGCATCTTTCCAACCACCGTGCATCGCTGTTGTCGATGGCACATCATGAAAAAGGCTGAGGAAAAAGTTGGTTGGCTGTTGTGCCAGAATCTAGGGATGCATGATGATTTCAACTACTGTGTTGACTTCAGCTTCACTCCAGACGAGTTTGAGAAGAATTGGGCTGGGTTAATGATGAAGTACAAGGCTATGACACACACACACTTCGAGAAGTTGTACGAGTACAGGTCAACTTGGGTGCCATGCTACTTCAAACACAGGTTCTTCCCCTTCCTGCAGTCTACACAGCGTAGTGAGGGGTTCAACGCCGTCCCAAAAAGATATGTGAACCCACACAACTCAATGTTGAACTTCTTCAAGCAATATGAAAAAATTCAGAACCACATCCTTGCCAAGGAAGGCTGCAATGATTACAGGACAGAACACCTAGAGATTGAGCTATGGTCCAACTTCCCAATAGAGAGGCAAGCTTATAAAACCTACACTAGAGACCTTTACCGCAAGTTCAGAGAAGAGTTTGAGCTGATTGGACGTTATAATGCATTCCAAGTTGGTGCTGATATATTTGAGCTCAGACCAAACCAGGAATTTATTGCCAAATATGGTTCTCAAAACTACTTGGTGCAGGAAAGGGTGGGGGAGGGTTCTTTTTTGTGTGAGTGCTGCAAAACGAACAAGGACGGCATGCTCTGTTGCCACATCCTCAAGGTGTTCACCCATCTTAGAGTTGATGTCATACCGGAAAGGTACATTCTAAGACGGTGGACACCTACTACTGTCCCTAGTGCGCCAGGGACCGGGTATGAGCAACTGGATGAAATGCCTCCTCAATCGAAGAAGCAGATAAGGGAGAGAAATATGATATATGATTTTCGGAAACTAGCCAAGTTTGCGAGTGGCTCTGATGTAGCACAGGCCATTGTATACAAGCATATGCGCGGAGCACGTACCGAGATCAGCCACCTGAACAAGTCCAAGAAAAAGCAAAAACTGGCTGCTGCTACGGGGCCATTAGATGATGGCAACCCTCGAGGACCTCCTCCACCTCCTGGCCCTACACGGCATGCTACGCAACCTCCTCTCCCGCCTGGCCCAACAAGCAGTGCCCCACGTGCTCCTCCCACTGGCCCTACAGGAAGTACTCAGGGGGCTCATCATCCAGGTAATTACCTGCCCCAACTCCCCATCTAACTAGGTGTGTAACTTACAGTTGCACACATCATGGTGCCCAGTTGCACAGAACAGGCTACCCAGTTGCGCACGCGCACAAACTCATTTGGCCCATGCGCACCACCCCAAAACCCTGTAGAGCGCACTATGTTAGTTCGAGCATGAAGATAAACAACTAACTTGTTTTTCCTGTTCTGGCTATAGGTGATTACCATCCAAGTGCCATGACGGGCCGTGCTACTACAGGTTTTCTTTTCAACTTAACTTGCACACAACAACCTGTTAGTTGCACAACATGATTTGTGTGGTTGCAGAGAACATCAGTCCTGGTTGTGCAAAAAAATACTAAACTATTTATATCATTATTCCACAGGTGATCGAACACAACCTCGTGCTGGTCCAGCGCCCACGCACACTGGTCCTACTGCCCCGCCGGAGGCTGCATCCCCTGCACAAGCCTCTGATGATTTTGTGCCCAGGGATCCTCCAAGGTCTGCTACAAAAGGTAGGGCGAAGAGTCAACAGTAAAAATCAGCGCTGGAGCTACACCCAAAGAAGAAAAACAAGTGCAACCACTGCCAATCTACAGAGCACACTGCCGGTGTGTGTCCACTCAGGCTGCTGCGATTCTCTTGCATCGTTTGTATGGAAAAAGGGAAAAAGGAAAAGAATGTTGGTTTTTGAGCAACGTTGGGACCAAATGGACACATTCAGCATCTATGTTTTCTCTTCTCTAAGTTGTTTTCCTTGAATTAGTTCATGCACTATGTAAATGGTTGCTATTTGTGCCTTTGATGGCAAATGGTTTAATATTTAGTTGTTGAGCAGTTGTATGCCCTAGTGCTCCTAATGTGTGAACAAAAGTGATAACATTGAGTTGCAACAGAACTACTACTAGTGTGCAACTACAAACCAGCAAGGCATTGAAAAAAGGGTAGAGAATAAAAAGAGTCAGACCTAGTCCTTGTCATATCTCAGCAATTCCTCCATGGGGCGGAGTTGTGCATGCTGGTGACCCAATCATATGCTAGCTTCTTCCTGATGTTGAGTGCTTCCTTGGGCTCATAGTTGGGCAGTTGGCTACCGTTCCACTTAGTGGTGTTAAAAAGTGCAAACAGACCACAATCATTGCTGCGGTGGGGAAAAGGAAAATTTGTCACAGAAATTTAAAACCAATAAGATGATGTACTCTGTGGCACTGTGCAAGTAATTATGTGCCACTGTGCAACTACTCATGTTCCACTGTGCAACTGGCTAGATAATCCATGAGAAAGTCATAAAAATGAAAAAGAGATTGCAAACTAGTTGTGTGTCTTAGAAAAACTATAAATTGTACATCTATAAAACAAATAATCATTTAAACAAGAGAAAAAAAAGTACATCTAGAAAATTTTAAAGACTATAGATTGATTGAAAAAATTGAGAAGAATGACATGCTTCTTGTCTTATTTTCCGAACTGCTTTGGTACGTCGATGTCAATAATCTAGAAGTGCTCGATGTTGTGCTTTGGGTAATGCTTCCTCCATAGCTGGCGTCCTGTCCCCGCGATGGTAGAGGCGGTGTTCGTCAACTCAATGTCGTCTAGCTTCCTGCTTGAATCAAGAACTTCGAAACTTCCGTTCCTCAAGTTGACGTTGAAGACCCAATAATGCCTCCCACCATGGCGATCGTTTATATCAGCGCACTCAAGCACTGGCAGCATGAATTGCACACGTGAACAATTCAGACACAGATACACCTATAGGTAAGAAAATAGTAAAAAAATGGTGAAGTTAAAATAGGTTGGCAGAAAGTATTTGCCAACTAATAGATGTCTCATGTGCAACTGAACATGCTATGAGTGCCAACTATGATATGGATCATGTGGGCACAACACTGACCAAGTCTTGCCTGTCGAGATGGTTCTTGTATTCAAACTTCTTGTTTATCTCATTCACACTATGGATCCCTTGTTGTAAATTGATCTACAGAAATTATAAATATGCCTCAAACTCCTTACTATATGAAAGGACTCCCTGAATTGGTCAACAAAAGTGCTACAAAAAAGAAGAGGGGGAAAAGGTTTTGAAAAATCTTACAGAAAACCTCAGTGGCATAACGACCTTCTTTGACCCTTCTGGTAAGTTATCCATGATGTGTATGATTCCAGTCTCAATAACGATTCTTGACAGCCATTGAACAGGCTTCATGGAATCAACTAACTCCTTTAAAGAAATGTAGAAAGAACCATACCTGATTATCTGAGGGATGAATTTTTTTTAAAGAAATAAAAGACAAACTTAGCTTGAAGGGTCACTGCAAGAAAGAAAAATGTGTATTAAAAAACAAGAGTGTGCAACTAAAAGCAGTGTTCTGTGCAACATGGTCTGCTTGCTGTGCAACTAAGTGGGTGGTACTGTGCAACTGAAAAAGATATGTATATAGACTGTGGGGAGTTGGTTTACCTAGTATCATCATCATTTGCTCATGGGTGATGCCTGGCCCAATACAAGAGGGCAGCGTAAAGCTTGTTGACTGCCTCATTGGAGTTGAAGGTCTTCTTTGTGTTGTAATCAATGAATGGGGACCTTTGAGATGCTCCGGGCCTTATTACCCTCCTCGGTCTTCGTGCAATAGGTGGTCCTGAATAACTGCTCGTGCCAACTGCTGGTTCTTCGCATATCGGGATGTGGTAGCTATCTGGTGATCCAACATCTGGCTGGTGAGCTAATCCCTTGCCAGCATCAGCAGCAACGCATCCTTCATTCACAGTTGTTGGGTCCAACTCACCCTCATCTATGACAATCACATTGGCTTCCCCCTGTTTGTGCTACTCGAGCAAGTGCTAGAGCACGCTCAACATCACCATCTATGCCCAGATCAAAAGTTGGTGCATCGCAGTACCCGTCACCATGATAGTTATATGAGTTTGATCTGCATATGGGTTGAAGGCCCAGGGCATCTCCTTGCGGCACAATCACTGGTGCATCGTTTGCTGACTTGGTTCGCATTAATGTTGTAGTTGGCGGCCCGGGAGGCTTGCACCTGCTTACAATGTTGAACACCTCCTCTTGTGTTAATGTGTGCTAAAAATCTGCTCCTGGTGATGCAGGTTTGCTTGGATGCTCTGTGTTAGCTCTTGGAGACGATGGTTTGGCAGATTGATGACCTCCTTCTGTGTTTGGCATTGAAGAATCTGTTGACATGGATTTTGACCAAGATAAATAAAATACATAAACCACATAAAATATAAACACAGAACGACAAAATCCGTTTTGTAATGAAAAAGGATTAATTATAATCAACCGCTTGAATTGATGACTGAGAAAATAGGCATATGATTTATTTTCAAATGTCGATAATGCACGCATTAAGCCGACAATTATAAAATATGACCAAACAAGTAAACAATCCTCAAGTTTTCTCCTATGGAAAAAATGTACGCGCACCGTCACGGACGGATAATGATCTAAAATTTCACTGTCAGAAGGGACGCCAAAAATAATGTCAAGGCATCATGGAGTATATCCCTCCATCAAAATACTATTGTATATTGACGGATGCACACAAAATATAATTCGATGGAGAAGGGCAATAATAGGACCGATCTGCTGCACACACAAAAAAAGGAAAAGAAAAAAAGAAGATCCATTAGATAGCATATATATACATGCGTGTGGTGTGTGTACAGGACATAGGCCATATATAGTTACACACTGTAATGGGTTTCTTCCTCTTAGTCCTAGGCATGCATTAGGCTCCAATTTAAATAATCAAGGTAAGAAGCCCATACGTGCCTTGTAGCAGGGCCCATCTCTAGATAAAGCTTGATTAAGGAAATTCACTAAACTAATTGGACCAGAGGGCCATGTGCGCTCCCGTCGAAGTCCCATCAATCAACTCAGGAGACCAAGTCTACCCACGTTCTACCATTCAGCCACGACTCCTGCTCCCACACCCTGCACGACGGGGACGTGCAGGAAAACTCCTTGGCGCGCGCGGCTGTTGGAAATATGCCCTAGAGGCAATAATAAAAGTATTATTATATTTCATTGTTCATGATAATTGTCTTTTATTCATGCTATAACTGTATTATCCGGAAATCGTAATACACGTGTGAATACTTAGACCACACAATGTCCCTGGTAAGCCTCTAGTTGACCAGCTCGTTGTGATCAACAGATAGTCATGGTTTCCTGACTATGGACATTGGATGTCATTGATAACGGGATCACATCATTAGGAGAATGATGTGATGGACAAGACCCAATCCTAAGCATAGCATAAAAGATCGTGTAGTTCGTTTTGCTAGAGCTTTGCAAGTGTCAAGTATCTCTTCCTTCGACCATGAGATCGTGTAACTCCCGGATACCGTAAGAATGCCTTGGGTGTACCAAATGTCACAACGTAACTGGGTGACTATAAAGGTACATTACAGGTATCTCCGAAAGTAGCTGTTGGGTTGACACGGATCGAGACTGGGATTTGTCACTCCGTATGACGGAGAGGTATCTCTGGGCCCACTCGGTAATGCATCATCATATTGAGCTCAATGTGACCAAGGTGTTGGACACGGGATCATGCATTACGGTACGAGTAAAGTGACTTGCCGGAAACGAGACTGAACAAGGTATTGGGATACCGACGATCGAGTCTCGGGTAAGTAACGTACCGATTGACAAAGGGAATTGCATACAGGGTTTGATCGAATCCTCGACATAGTGGTTCATCCGATGACAACATCGAGGAGCATGTGGGAGCCATCATGGGTATCCAGATCCCGCTGATGGTTATTGACTGAGAGAGTCTCGGTCATGTCTGCATGTCTCCCGAACCCGTAGGGTCTACACACTTAAGGTTCAGTTACGCTAGGGTTATAGGGATATGTATATGCAGTAACCCGAATGTTGTTCGGAGTCCCGGATGAGATCCCGGACGTCACGAGGAGTTCTGGAATGGTCCGGAGGTAAAGATTTATATATGGGAAGTCCTGTTTCGGGCATCGGGACAAGTTTCGGGGTTATCGGTATTGTACCGGGACCACCGGAAGGGTCCCGGGGGTCCACCGGGTGGGTCCACCTGTCCCGGGGGGCCACATGGGCTGTTTGGGGTGCGCCTTGGCCTAATGGGCCAAGGGCACCAGCCCCACATAGGCCCATGCGCCTAGGGTTCAAGGGGGGCAAGAGTCCTAGGAGGGTAAGGCACCTCCTAGGTGCCTTGGGGGGAGGGAAAACCCCCCTTGGCCGCCGCACCCCCTAGGAGATTGGATCTCCTAGGGCCGGCCACCCCCCCTTGGCACCCCTATATATAGTGGGGGAGAGGAGGGACTTCATACCTGAACGTCTCGGCCTTTGGTTGCCTCCTTCTCCCTCCCCAACACCTCATCCAACTCCATAGTGCTTAGCGAAGCTCTGCCGGAGTACTGCAGCTCCACCAACACCACGCCGTCGTGCTGCTGCTGGTGCCATCTCCCTCAACCTCTCCTCCCTTCCTTGCTGGATCAAGAAGGAGGAGACGTGGCTGTTCCGTACGTGTGTTGAACGCGGAGGTGCCGTCCGTTCGGCGCAGGTCATCGGTGATTTGGATCACGTCGAGTACGACTACATCATCACCTTGCAAGCTTCCGCACGCGATCTACAAGTGGTATGTAGATGCAAACTCTCTCCCTAGACTCGTTGCTTAGATGAACTCATAGATGGATCTTGGTGAAACCGTAGGAAAAATTTTAATTTTCTGCAACGTTCCCCAACAGCGGCAGCCTCCAAAGGCCAGTGCTCCACACCCTCCCCTATAAATACTAGGCAGATGCACTGCTCTAGGGTCGGCCCTTAGATCATTTTCTCCAACTCCTAGAATTACATACACACATACAACACAGAAGAGATAGAAAGAAAGAGGTGTGGCGCTTGCTGGAGGTTTGAAAGGTGAGATTCAATGTCTCTTCTCTAGCCCCTGGTTTGGCCATTATGGTACAGATCAAGGATCTTTCTTCTTCCTCCCCTTTCAAAACTCTAGCCCTTGGTTCGGCCATCGTGGTACAAATCAACGGACATGTTTTATCTTCCCAAAATTATTGTTCTTGGTCCGGCCATCACGGTACAAATCAAGGAGCATATTTCATCTCCCCAAAATTCTGGCCCTTAGTCCGGCCGTTGCGGTACAGACTAAGGTGTATGTTTAATCTCTCTCAAAATATTGCCTTTGATTTGACCATTTAGGTACAGACTAAAGAGCACGTTGCATCCATCCCAAATTTTTGTCCTTGGTTCGGCCATCGCGGTACAAACCAAGGAGTATGTTATATCTATCCCAAACTTTTTCCTTCGGCTCGGCCATCGCGGTACGAGTCAAGGAGCATGCATGGTTCTTGTAAGCACGGTTCTTTTAAATGTTGCGTGCGCTTCGTCCTATTGATCTTCATCTTGGTTCGGTCCCTTTAGCGATACAAGCCAAGATGAGCGCCTCGTTCCTTGGTTTGGTCTCTATACATGGATACAAATCAAGAGAGTGTCATAGGTGCGAAAACATCATAAAATTGACTTAATGTGGTCATTATAAAAAAATGGATATGACTAAGTTGAAATGAAATTACGAACGCACTAAACTGAACTCATGATAATCTCTTATTTGGTTGCGCTACGAGCATTATGTGCCACGTTAGTTGTAATACAAACAAGAGCATAAAAATATATTCCTCACTTGGTTACGCTGCACGCGGGCATTATCTTAATGCCACGCGGTGTTAGTAGTAATACGAGCAAGGCAAAAACTTAATTAAAAAATGTGTTTTCTGCACTCACCATAACCAAAATCATGCAAGATGAATTATAAAACATGTTGCATCATAAAAAACCAATCTCACTTGGTTACGCTGCACGCGGGCATTATCTTAATGCCACGCGGTGTTAGTAGTAATACGAGCAAGGCAAAAACTTAATTAAAAAATGTGTTTGCTGCACTCACCACAACCAAAATCATGCAAGATGAATTATAAAACATGTTGCATCATAAAAAAACCAATCTCACTTGGTTACACTACACGCGGGCATTATCTTAATGCTACGCAGTGCTAGTAGTAATACAAGTGATAGAAAATTAAACAAAATATTTGGGCCACATATTTTGGCCAAAGTCAAATAAAATATGCCATGAAATGATCCAATGCTATAAGAGCCTAAATTATTAGCATCATCACAAACGGATATAACAAGCTCACTTTACTTGGGTTATGCTACACACTAGAGCCAATGAAATGGCGCTATGTGGAGTTAGTGCTAATACCATGTAAGCTACAAACATAAACAAAATGATAGATGTCAATTGTATCATGCAACACCATAATTGCTCCACAAACCTTTGCTTGGTTACGCTGCACGCGGGCATTATCTTAGTGCTACGCGGTGTTAGTAGTAATACAGGTAAAGCAGAACTTAATAAAAAGAATAGGTTCACTCCACATCTACATATGCATAAAAAATTCATACAAAATACATGATCAGGCATATTCCATGTAGCCCACATAGGCTCTAAACTAACAAAAATATCATAAGCAAATTCCACTCGGGTCAGGCTTGATACTGTCCGGACTCAGAGTCAACAAAATATGGCACATATCACATGCACCATAAAAAAGCATCAAGATTGTGTCAGAAAGCTTCAATCTGTTACGCTACACGCGGGCACCACATCAGTGTCGCTCGGCGATAGTAGTAATGTGATGATGCAAAACTTATTAAAATTGGCATGTCACATATATACATGCCACCAAAACCAAAGAGGTCATATAAAATCCTAAATGAAAATACATACCCATATCCTATGTGCCAAATGTAGGATACAACTATGCATAGCCAAAATCAACCTGCATTTCGCATATAAATGAGGTTGAACACACACAAATGGTTGCATGCTAGGAAATATATTCCCAAACATCACACATAAAATCATAGAGGAGTACTTGCATGGAACCAAACTTCAAGCTCACCAAGCAGGAGTTCATCGTCGACTGCGAGGAGGATCTCTCTTGTAGAATGTTGTAATAGGAATGTGATGCAATCCTATGTAATAGATTTGTTGGAATTCTTAATCAGGGGTTTTCTCTTCGGAGATGTAATTAACAGAATTTTTGTGTAAATGTAAGAGTTCTGAAAATAATGTACCTGCAATGTTTGATTCTATTTTTATTTTATGCATTTAAATTTCACTCTGTATCAATGACGTGGACGCGTGTTCTCGCGCCCGCCATTTTCCCGTCATCAAAATCTCAATGAGTTGGCATATTGGGGCTTGCAGTTGCAGTTGTGTCTTCCTGAGCAACAGTGGTAGTTTTGACTGTGACCCACGTGCTAATTGACACTTCAGTTGGTATAGTAGTATCTACAGTTGGCATCTTGCCAGCCTCGGTTGGCAGCAATCTAGCTGAACTTGGCACTCCTGCATCGATGGCTATGGCACGTTGTTCTGTCTCATGTCTGAACCCCACACCTTTTGTGCCATGTCCCCCCTTTGTGCCCTTGGCAAACTTGACAATCTTTTACTACTTAGCTAGTTTAGGTGGGACTGTTGACAGAGGAGTCTTCCCCTTGATCTGTTGAACTCCTGTGATGGTTGTAGGCTCAACATGCATTGATGTCTTTTGTTGAGTGGTGGTTGGCTCTCTGCTCACTACAGTTGGCACAACAGTTGGCACCATAGCTTCCTTCTCCACATTTATTTCAGCATTTGTTGCTTGGTTTGAGGCAACTTCAGATTCTTCTTCATTGAAACTGATTTGCGCTTCTTGACCACATGAGGGTTTGCCACGGATGCTGCCTTGCTCTTGCTGGAGCTTATATCTGGAAGCCGCTTCAAATATTCCTTGTATTTTGCCTTCGAATGAACCCAGTCAAGACCCTTTCCTGCTTCCTCCATGTCAACTTGATTCTTTTCAGCTTCACTTAATAAGAACAGTTTCTGGTCAATGGCAAAATCGATCTTCTCACACATCTCTTGATCGTGGAAATCTGGCACATGGAAAGTGGTTGGCAAAGTTGGCTTCAAGTTGCACAGCTTAAACATATCAATGCTACCCTGAGACTCCGCTTCATCATTTTTCTTTGACTTTGGTAAATGCTTCTCTTTCCAGCAAGTTTTGTCAATCAACATCTGTAGTGTGCTCCTACTGCTCATTGAGTTGATGCTGCTGCCAGGGTTGGCAGAGCTGCTAGTCCCCCTGGTTGTGTTGCCGCCTATACCCCCAGAACCAGGGCCATTGTCATCATCGTCATTGGTGATGTCGCTGTCTGCATTGCATCCCCCTTGATCATCACGATCAACATCCTCGTCTTCTTCCTCATCATCTCCTTCCACCTCACTGCCATCAACTGTTGCACCTTTGTCTCCATCCCCCTCTTTGGCCTCATCTTCTTCTTCCTCCTCCTCTGCCTCATTATCTTATTATTTGTCCTCCTCGTCTTCTTTCTCCTCTTCTTCTTCATCTTCCTCCTCCTCATCTTCTTCTTCTTTGTCATCCTCCTCTTTGTTCTCCTCCTCTAATTCATCCTCATCTGTGTCTTCTTCATCTTCAACATCTCGCGTTGCTTCCATTTCATCAACTTCTTCTGACTCCTCCTCAACAAACTCGTCTTCTTCTTGTATAGGTGAAACCCCTCTCTTTATTTTTGGAGCACGGCGTGACGTGCCAGTTCCTGTTGATGGTTGTTGTATGTAGGGATCAATATCTGGCTCCTCGTCATCGATCTTGGCAACTGCTTCAATGAAGGTGCCAACCTATTCAGTTACTGCCTTGCACAGGTCATTAACCACTTTGGCAATCTTTGCCTTTTTCTGCATTAGCACAATAAAAATATCCAGTACTGATTCAATTAGAAAACATTTTTAAAAAGAAATTGTTGGTAACTGATCCAAACTCCTTTATGCAAACACTTACCTGCAGATTGTAGGTTAGTGGTAACTTGGATGCCACAAATGCTTCAACTTGCAAAAGACCACCAAACAGTGGTGTCTGCTCCGTGCCCCTATACTCCTCTTTTAGATGATGTGAAAAAGAGAAAAAGTAAAGAACAAGGTTATCAAACAGATTTTGTGTTGACCGAAAACAATTATTATAACCTGTGCAACTACAACAAAATGCCGGACAGACCTGATTCTACATATATGCAACTGCACAAACCAAAAAGACTGTGCAACCCACAGGACACCTAAAAATGTTTCTGCCAACTGATGTCACACATCTGTGCAACAAGATAAGTAAACCTGTGCAACTTGAAACAAATGATGTGCCAATTAAAAATGAACATGTGTGCAGATGCCAAACTAAAGCTACAAGCTGTGCAACTACAGGCATTGTTGTGCCAACTAATCACAATTATTGTGCGACTACTAAAAAGTGTCGAAAGTTGATCTCAAAACCATATGTGCAACTACCAAGGAATTAAAAACTAAGCAGATATGAATATAACATAAAAAGAGCCACTGTTGGAAAAAAAAGATAACTCTTGTAATTTGCCGAACACACCATGAGAGACGAAGCCCTTCTTGATCACCTTGGCAATTTGGCTACTATCCATGCATTCGCTCGTATGGCGCAGTTGCTTACTGGGATATCATGAACGAGTGCATCAAGGTCAGGATCTGCCGCAGAACCAAAAAAGGAAACTCAACTTCAGTTATTATGAGGGGTATTTCAAACTATAATTGCAGAAAGAAGAAAAACACATGGAAGTGCTAGCTTTCACTCACCATCAAGTGATACAAGCAGCAGCAAATGGTTTGCTTCTCCTGGTCCATGTTCCGGAAAGCTTCATTAATGTGTTCTACTACAAAGAGGTAGATGTTTGTGTTCTTGAGCATTTGATGATCTAGCACAAGTCCATAGCACTTT
The DNA here is from genome assembly GCF_002162155.2 of Triticum dicoccoides. NCBI lineage: Eukaryota > Viridiplantae > Streptophyta > Magnoliopsida > Poales > Poaceae > Triticum > Triticum dicoccoides. The sequence goes on from NC_041385.1 coordinate 45,407,035, forward strand.
GGGCTCAGCTTCATGGTCGTGGTTGGTGCTAGAAAAGTGTTGAATGCAACCGCAAGCTAGGCCATAAAGAATGTGTCATCTGTTTTTCCCGCCATATCCTTAATCATCTTGCACCATTTACTGATCTGGGGATGAGAATTTCCAGTTATGTTGGAAGCCTCTTTGAATCTCCTAGTTGCATCCTTGTCTACTACATATCTGACTTTTTGACCCCTGTTTGGGAGATCAAATACCCTGTGAACACTGTCAGCATCGACACGGATCCTTCCCCTGCCTGGGAACACCATTTCAGAGCTCTCTGGCTGGTAGGACTGCACCAGGAATTTAGTGAGGTCTGCTGGAAGTGTCTCTAATAAGTTCAACAGGCCCCCAAAAAACCTTGAAACTAACTAAGACTTCTGCAGTGGGGATAGCGAGCTTTTGAACTTCGCAAACCGCCCTGGTGATGCCCTTATCCTGCCCGCTTGTGATGGTCGCTCCACATCTTCCCCTGCACGCACCTCATATCCTTCACCGCTGCCCTGTTCATGAGAAAATAAAAACATTAAACACAAGACAAAAAACTGGACTGGAAAAAAACTAGGTACGATCATTTGGATCAGTATAGCAAAAAAAGGAGCGACAACTGCTTTGCTAAAACTATATAAACATAAAATAGATCATGCCAACTAATATGACATTCTTGTGCAACTATGAAAGCTCATGATGACAACTAAATACTACCAGTGTGCAACCTGCAAAAAAACTAAGAAATACACTTGCGGATCATAATTCTTGTGGATCATAATGGGCCGTCCCAGCTAAAGGCCCACGAGATTGCGCTGACATTAATGGGCCGGCCCAGCTGTTGGCCCACAAGATTTTGAGGACCCTAGTAGGCCGACCCATTAACTGGCTGCCATGTTTTGGGCCAAATGCCGGCCCATAATTGATCCGGTCCATTAATGGCCTGCCACGTTCCGGGCCTAATAATGGCCCATATAAGATTCGGCCCGTTAAAAGCCTCCCACTTTCTAGGCCAAATCACGGCCCAGATCAGGTCCGGCCCTTTAAGAGGCTTTGGGCTCAATTATGGCCCATATCAGATTCGGCCCATTGACTGGACGCTATGCTTTTGGGCCCACTTGCTAAAGGCCCATTTAGTAATTCGGCCTGATACTAGTTTCGGCCTGTTAAGGGCCCATTTAACATTTCGGCCCTATATTAATTTCGGCCTGCTAAAAGCCCGTCATATAGTTGGGCCTAACTACGGCCCGGTTTGCAACCGGCCTGCTCGCAGCCGATATCTGATTGGACCAAACTAGGACCTTGACAACTTTGGCCTGTTAAAAGCCCGTGAATTGATTCGCACAATCATGGGTCGGGGTCCATTTCGGGCTGCCGCCGGCCCATGAGCTATTCGGCACATTGCAGGCCCAGCCTACTTCTCAGCCTCCTAAAAGCCCATTGAGTTTTCTTGTGAAAAGAGGGCCGGGGGTTACTAGGCCTTTAAAGGCCCGAATCTACTAGTGGGCCAGTTTGATGGGGCCCATGATGCGGATCATACATCGTGATTGCATGACGGCCTGATTATGTACCGTAATTTTATGGTTTGTCCGGTTTACTGCGAAGATAGGACATATATATAGTAAAATAACTGCAGCATCGTGAATAAGAAAAAACCTAGACTATACAATAAAGAAATTACGGCATATTACATCCACTGGGCATCAAAGTTCGCCACTATGATAATAAAGCACAAGCAGACAGCAGATTATATACACTGGGCATCAAAGATCGCCACCAGTGCAAATAAACATGCCGACAAAATAATATACAAAACCGACAGCACTTCAATAGAGTTCAAGAAAGGTTAGCCCTGTTGGGGAGCTGCAGCGCAAGCAGCTGAGCAAGATGATGAGACTGCGCTTGTTCAACACTTATATCTTCCTCACTCTGAAAGATAAACAAGCAGACAGATGACAGGTTTCGCACATAAAAGTATCAATGCTAACAATTCATCACATTTCTTACTGACGAATAAAGTGACACAGTTTAAAATTGCATTAACACAATATGGTATTGTTCAGGTCAAGACATGGCAGCAAATGACATTGTGAAGGAGTTGGCAGCTTCATGACACCACTGGATTACAGATCAAGAACTCATAAGTATCAATGGTTAGTGTGCTGTCAATTTATCCCATTTTAGATTGGCAAATAAAGAGACGGTTTAAATAATAGTAGAATGATATGACATTGTTCATAGTTAAGACATTGCAGAATATGACATTGTGCTGTAGTGGGTAGGTTCACCACACCACTGGATTACGGATGAAGAATAGAAGCATACATGCAGTGCAAAAGAAGATCACTTGCTCTGAATAGTTTAATTTACATGGTATGAAGAAGGAACTTGGTTGTACAACTAAAAACTTAAATTGAGAAGGACAAACTTTTGTTTATGAACTACATAATAAACTTTAAACACGCAATTTGATGCAAACACCAAAATAAACAGCTATTGCAGTCATGCCTAACCAAATATACACAACAAAGTTTGAAGGCTTGAGAAGGACAAACTTACATTACTGGTGAAGACATGCTCTATAAAGCCCTTGTCCATGCTGATGGGGGGGGCAATTCAAGAAGTTTAGCACAGAATCTTCTTCATAAGCATTGCCTTTATTCTACATTTTGTTAAGAGTAAATATAGATGTGGTAATATACGAAAAAATGGAGAATATTTAAGATAAGATGAAGAGTGATGCTACATAACCAAGTAGCTATAAATGTATGTGCAGCGATACACGCAAAAGGCACAGCCAAGAGCAATGCACAGCTAAACTTCTTCAGTACCAACCTTATGGTAAGAGTAAATATAGATCTGATGTGTAGAAAATGGAGGGCAAAGGAAAATAAGCTGCAGAGTGATGGTACATGAACAACTACCTGTCAATATAAGTACACTGATAAAGGACAGCATGTACTTACAAGAACAATGCAGAGCTAAAAAAATCATTGGCATTGGATATATTCTACACTAATGTAACCATTCATACAGATCAGATAATTTGGAGCAAACAATTGATAAGCAAGCTATCATGCATACTGCTGTCACATAATGAACCAGGTATTTATGCAAGTACAGTGATACAGGACAACATGTACTAACAAGAGCAAAGCAGCGGGCAGCATATTTGCGATATCCTGTCGTTCTTTTCAAACCGGAATTCTTCCTCGAGCTGATTTCCTGCAAAAAAGATCCGTAAGGCACATGCAGAAAGTAGAAGTTCAAATTGTCATGTGATTTCATAGACAGTACCTCATCCTGGGAACGAGACCAGTGCATAACAAGGTTTTTCCATTCAATGTCTTCTAAATTAAGCACGGCAGACTTCACCAGAAATTCATTTATAGACTTGCCATCAAAGTGTGATTTCCTCAAGTAACACCGATACTGCTGCAATGCTTCCTTGAAAAGCACAGGAAAGCTTTGCTCGTCATGACTATCCAGATTGACCCTCACCTAGTTACAACAATGTAATGTAAATCATTGATGAGTTCGATCAGCAGAAAACAGGAAAATAATAGCCATGAATAATAGCACTTACACGTAAGTTGGACAGGAAGATGTGAAAATGGTGTTTGTCTTCACTATAATCTTCCCATGATGGGAATATATGCACGTAGTCCCTAACAACATTGAAGGCATTGTCTTTTAAACTGGGAATAAATGGAATGGGGTTCCAATCTGCAGGAATTGACCGTCTCTGCAGTTGGGATAGGTCTTCGGCCGGTGGACTTGCTGTACTTTTTGCTGGAGTGGGATTTTTCTGTGGTACGGCAGGTGCTATGGCAAATGAAATCGGTATACCTTTTTCTGGAGTGCAGGTCCTGTGTGGTGGGGCTAGTGGTGTGGACAGTGAAGTATGGGTACAGTCTGCTGGAGTCGGTCCTATGTTTTGTGTCACTGGTTATACAGCCAATATAAGTGGGGCGCTGTCTGATTTCTCCAGCACCACCATGTTTTTCAATGACTTTGCTGGTGCTCCTTCAGGTTCGGCAATCACCCTCTTCCTTTTTGATGTCTGATGCACAAGAACAGCATTTGAGTGGAAAAACATGGTATGACGACAGATGGAATGTGTATTGATAATGGATGGGCATGGCATCTCGAGTTATATGATGAGTAAACTAAGCAGATGGTGGTGCAACAAAGTAGAAGAAATGCAAGACAACATATGCAATATACGCGCAATCAATAAAACCTTGCCAAATTAGAATAGGCACCTTGATGGGTGAACAGGACAGGCCATCTTCCTTTGACTCCTCGAGGTTAGAATAGTCATTAGGATGATATTCTGAACAAGAATCAACAGGTGGGGAGCGTATGAGTTTCATTGCTTCCAGAATGGCACTCAATGCCTTGGTGCCAATTTTGTAAGTCATTGCAGTGTTCCACAATATTCTTCTGATGCTCGGATTCTGATATTCACTGTAATTGCGTATAATATCTGAGAACCATGAAAACATAAATAGTTGTGAGATAATCTTTGTAATGCAAATGATATTCTAATATAGGGGCGCCCCTGTAAACACTTATGTGCTATCACTGGATTCTGATGAGAGAGCTCATGTGTGTTGTAATATCGTGTGTGCATTTATATAATCTGGCACAAGTACACAAAAAAATAGGCTCCAAAAGTAAGGATAGTTGGCAGATGATAGGTTCATAATATACTGTATAGATAGTTTATTGCCAAACCATGATAACAAGAGCACACAGCAACTAGGCAGATCATAGTGTACATAACAGGGGTACACCATAACCACGATATATAAATCGGGAAAGTGGAACTGGCTTGAAAATACGGTATTGTATTGCTGCTAGTAATTGAAAGCCTATCGATCGCGTACAGGCCAGCACTATTGAACATGGTAAAGAAGAGCAAGCAGATTTTGGATAATAAAATGTTGGTTGCGCAGTGCCCACACATGATGAACCAGAGCGCATTAAGAATGCAACTCCCAGCTGTCTCTCGACCATTTCAGGCGGTTGGATGAAGATCCTACGTCTCCTAACCCTTCTTCTTCCTCGTCTGTGATTCTTCCCATACACAACACCGCACAGGCCGCCGGCAGGACCACCGGCCCCCACCGCCTGTGTTCCTCCGCCACCCCCACCCCCCACCCGCGTTGAGTTTTCATCGTTCGGCGAGGCCCCACAACCACCCGAGCCCCTTGGATCGCACCGGCGAACTCCGACGAGCTCTGAAAAATCGACTGACCCAATTTTGAAATTTAGTCTACTATGATTTAACTAGTGTGGAATATAAAAGGGGAAAACCATAAGCATTGGGAGTATAGTGTTGAGCGTGCCATGGAGGATCTGAAGGTGCAAACCGGACAAAGGCAACTTCGCAACCAAGACAAGAAATCAGAGTAAAGCAGTGGCGATCTATTTTCTTGCTGCGATAAATAAGTTGAGCAGATACGAAAGAGTACCGCCTCTGGTGCGGCGCCGTGTATGCATCTGGTGAGAATTTGATGGTGCTGCGGTAGCGATGGCTGTCGGCGGTGTGGAAGCAGATCTAGGAGGGTAGACAGTGGCGGCGGGGCGCGGTGGACGAGACGGTCGTAGGAGCGGCGCCGGCAAGGTGGACGATGGCGGAGATGAAGCGAGAGGACGGGATGCAAGGATCCCGGTCCGAAGGCGTGGATGAGAGAGGTCGATCTCTTGTAATGGACGGCGGCGTTGGGGTATCAGCTCCGGCATGGTGGAGGAGGACGGCGGTGGATGGGTGGCAGACGGCGGCGGACGGAGGAGGGTGGGGTGGAGAGGGTGTTTTGGCGCCCACGGAGTATGAATGGGGAAAAGGGAGGTAGAGAGGAAGGGGGGAACCATGTAGTCAGGGCGCGCTTGTCTCAAATGCGAGGAAATTTACAAACTTAGACCCCGTTTCAAATTTCTACTACATCACAGCAACATTAGTCGGTTGGGGATAGGACGGTAATCTCGCATACACCGAATATTTGCCGACGAGAGTTTGTTTTTGGCGCCCACCGTATATGAATATGAATCGGGGAGGGAGTCGATTTCGGCCGAGGGCACACTGTGTTTTGGCGCCCACCGTGTATGAATCCGGGTGAGAGGCGGTTACGTCACGTTTGGGTGAAATTACAAACCTACCCCTATCAAAACCTATAGAAATCCAGCAGATATGCTTTGCGCGGCAGGGATAGGCAGTAGTGATTTCCATCTCGTAGATTTTGGTTTCGGGCGGTTACTGCGACTTTCCCCGCTTCGTTGAATTTTTGCACAGTGCATGTTTACCGTGCCAACTCAATTCGAATCCCATTTGTATTCTACTATTTTTTTTCAGGCGGGATCCATTTTCAATTGGAATTACATTCTATATACATCATTTTTTTTTACATATATACTTTCAAAAGCACAACACCATTTATACATAAATATGGTTTACAAATGGCATGATCTCAGATTCATAAGGTTGTATCCATCAATTTGGATTTTCAAATATTTAAAACCACATTATGTTGAAATCCAATGTATGCATTCCTCGCTAACTGTCTCCAATTAATGTGTGTTTCATGC